>NW_015090842.1:19513263-19525972 GCF_001431845.1 Calidris pugnax
GTGGGGGGGGGGGCAGCCTCTCCGGGGGGCTGGGCGGGGGGAGGCCCCGGCTCCGGCGGGTCGGGTCTGGTGGGGCCGGGGGAGGGCGACAGCCGCCTGCCGGCCCTCGGGCGACCGGCGGGGGGTCCCGGGGAGGCGCGGCCGGGCCCGGGATCCGGAACCCAACGTTACCGGGGCTGGAGGAGGGACTCGTTCGGGGCTCTCGGCGTGAAAAGTTTCAGTCGAACTGGTCCCCGGCGTGGCACCGGCGGGGGGGGACAACGGCGCGGTGTGGGGCCGTGTGCGGGGACACACGGACGCCTTTCGTTACTCTCTTTTACAGCATTGGAGCCTGAAAATCCCATTAATAATAATAAAAAAAATCCAACTCGTGTTTCTTTAAACTGCAGAAAATAAAGTCTTCCCTGTCAGCTGTGACGCGGGGAATGGTTAGGAGCCAGGTGTGTAGCTGTACCAGCCTTCCAAGGTGGCGTGCTTTTTTCTTTTCCTGGCGTACTTGAAATAAGTATTAATTGGTAATGCACCGTCTTAAGCCTGACGGGCTAGATGGTAAGATAGCTCCGAAACGCGGCTGCATCCACGCTGAGCGATGCAGCCATGTTGTGGTGTCCTCTGGCTGGGCTTTCTGCACAAGTTGATTAGAAACAAAATTGTTTGATACAGCCTCTTTGTAACCCAGTGTGAACACTCAGGATTAACTTCTTACAAAGCCTCTCACTTGATGCTAAGATTTAGTTTACAGATTCCTTCTGATAAGGGGAGATTTTTCTTTGCCTATTTTCCAGTTGGTGGAATAGCAGATGGTGATTTTGGGAAGGGGGCCTGAGTTCTGCTAGCCAAATAAATGCGTTACAGTACCCATATGAAAACAATAGGGAATGTTAACAAATTACAACAAAAATTATTATGAGACCCCTATATCTATTCTTTTCACATAAAACTAGTGGCCTAAGCTATGCTCCTCCGTCAACGATAGATAAGAATGAGAAAGCAAGTTGCTCAGAAAACTGGGAGTACTCGTGGTACTCAATTCACTTTTATAACGTTTGTATTTTGGCAGCATTCCTTAACAAGCAGTTCAGATACTACTCTGAATATAGAGAATTTTCCATGCTTGATAAGTTAAAACTATTTTTAAGGCAAACTTGAAAATGTGACATTCGGGCCCATGAACTGATTTGTTTGCTGTAAGCTTTCAGTAAGGGATCCCGTATCTCAGTAATTTCACTGTTTTGTGGAATACTGGAGATGGTCTTGCCTGCTGTGCACAGATGTGGCCTTCTGGGGAAAGGGTTAGCATAGGTCTCTGCCTTCAAGTATTGTGTTAAAAGGATTGACAGAGTTTAGCTGTTAATTCTGCCCACGGGTTTCGCATATGAAGAACTAGATTTAATAGAAGAGATGACCCATATTGGAAATCTCAGATTTTTCCCTTCCCCCTCTTCCAAATAAGTTGAATGAACAAAAGCTCTTAAAATATATGCTTGAGGGAGACTTATAATCCCATATCACTTTGTTCAATGATGTTGCTTGTTGCAGCAAAGTAGGCATAAGGGTATTCTTTTTTTTTTCCTAACATATGCTAATAATAAAATGTGTAGGTCACAGAGAAAGTTAATTAATTTGAAATAAATAATATTAAAATGACTGAGTCTTCCATGATCGTGGAGAATGCTTGTAAATAACATGGAAATCTACATTAATGCTTTCTTTTTTGCTGAGACTTAGTGTTGTAAGGATTTTGTTCTTTTATATATGTACATGTATATCTATGTATATATTTTATCTTGAACTGCATTTTTAATCAAAAGCAAGAAAATGTGAGCTATTATTTCATTTAATATACTTTAGATTTCTGAACTAGTCCTAGGCAGTAGATTACCTTTTTTGTGACATTAAAAGGACAATAAGAGAAATTAAATCAACTGGGATTCAGAGTTACTATACAGAACTATTTCAGTGGGTTGCAGGGTAGTAGAACTAACATACTTAGTTTTGTGCTAAGTGGCTGTAATTGGGACTACTGTTCTGCAGCAGTGCTTGTGTGCTTGGTCTGAAAGTTGTAGTTCCTCCTGCAGAGGGGAATGCGTGAAAGTCGGTTTAAAGATGCTTGAAAACCTGTAGTCTGATACTGCAATCTTTGCAGCATACTTCCCTTAAAATCAAAGGGATAGCCCATTTCATATTGCTTGTGCACCGAGGTAAAAATTTGCTCAGGAGGTTGCTAAATAAGAGATTGTCGAAAGCGCTTCAGCTGCTTTTAGGTGGAAGTTGCATACTAAGCACCTTCTGCAAAATCTTGTTCTTTTCCTCTGATAGTTCAGTGTCCTTGTCCCAAAGAAGAAAGAAATTCTCACTCTGATTTGGTAGCGTTCAGCACTCAAAACAGGTAGTACAGTTCGAAATACTAATGAGCTTCCTCTTTTTCTGACAAAATAATTCAGGCCTCTGATGCCGAAAGGTAATGCTATAGAGCACTCTGAAGTGAACCAAATCTCTTTGGTATAGCCTTTCTTGCAGAACTGTTTGGTTAGTTGCAGTAGCATCTGATTGCATCTTGCCACCTTATATCAGTTGCATTTGAAATGCCTAAGTAGGCATTTGAATTACAGTATCGTGCAGGTCCTGTACAGTCTGCTAAAATAGATGTCATGTAACTAACTTTGTCAAATAACCTGTTTGAGGTGCCACCGCGTTTGGCCTTCTTAATGAAGAGATTTTTGAGATGTGGTATGTGGCACTTGAATAGTTGATTTTAACTTGAATGCTTTTCTAATAATGCCCCCCATCCCCTTCATCCCCCCAAGTTTTGCAATACTATTCAGTATAATTTTGGGAAGTTTGCCTAGAATTTATTAAGCATTAAGCAAATAAACTGCATTAAGGTCTTCATGCTACTGTTAAAAACTCTGCTGAGGATGTGGTGTAGTGTTTAAGTGCCAGACTGTAAAAGGGGAGCAAATACAAGTTACAATGAATGTTTCTTCAGCTGAATTTTTATTTTAAGTGTTCATCTTCTATTTTAAAGAATGAGTTTTTACAGGGTAAGGGCCTTGAAAGAACTTGGGCTATGTAGTTCTAAGCTGGGTATTCTGGATCTTGTAAGGTTCTGTAACATCCAAAATTATTTCATGTTGGTATGTGAAACAGGGACTGACTGAGAATTAGAGGCTGCAAACTGTTCAATATCCAGAAAATGAATTATTTAATTACTTAGGAAATCCTGACAGATGAGTTATTGATACTGCTGTTCAGAATCCTGCCTAAATTGTTCCTGTTATTTCTGATGACGTCTTCTAGGAGTCAAAGATGGGCTAAGGTTTTGTTACCCAGTAAAACAGAGTAATAGGTGGAATTTTCACCCGTACACCCATCTTTTGTTCTTGGGTTATGAACAAAGGAGAAGAAATTCATACTGGAGAAATTCAATACAAGTAATCATACTTGGTTGATTTTGTTTATTTGTTTTCCCAAACTTTGAGTGCTTTAGAAGTACTGATAAATGTAACCTTCTTGTACTTGTAGTTCATATTGTCTGTTTTATTTTCTTGGAGACTATGAAACAAGCTGAAAAAGTGGTTCTCCATGTTTCCTGCAACTTAATGTTTGGTTAAGTAATGCTATTTAGTAATCTTGTTATGGATGAATCTTTTTTACTTTTCTCCTGAAAAGTGTGGTATAAAAAAATATCCCAGTTCTATAACAAATTCAGTGACAACTCAAAACATCTTTGCGAGCTGGAGCCTCATTCTGGATAAGGACAGTGTATATGAATTTGGATTTTTAGTTTATTTGAAAACTTTTATACTCTCGTTCTCCTTGGAGGTTTTTTTTTTCCCTCTAGCTTAGTGCTATTACCTTATTGGTTTGAGGCTGCTACTGAATGTCAAGATTGAAATTCTCTTTTTTGCCATGTTCACTGTAGAAGTAATACCTGATCTTTTCTTTTGAAGGTTTCTGTGTCTGACCTTGCTGTACGAGCATCTGAGAGCTGCTTGGGCTGCTCAGCAGTTACCTCCTGCCCATTTTTTAAGTGCTGTGAAGCAATGACGGATGCTGTTTTTCCTCAGTAATTAGGCAGAGTTCTCTGTAGCAAAAACTGGCGCTATGTATGTGTCATTTAATTTAGATATGTAGTAAAAGTCTTAAAGCCAATGTTTGTACTGAAGCACCACCACGATACTAGTCTTTATAGCTTTGCCTTGATCATTAGTATGTGAAGTGTTCTTCACTGTGTGAATGTGTTTGTGATGGGCATTGCTGTTGGGGATTGGTGGTAGGGAGCAGAAAACAGCCGAGGCTCTTTACAGAAGTTTGCAGTGTGCTTGAACTTTTTGTTCTTTTCCCTGAGATGGTGGTTAAGGTAAGCAATACTAAGACAGTCAAATTGTAGTAGGGAAGAGAGTAGTCTCATAGTTAGACTGAATGGAAAATGAAGGGCTGGGTGCTGGCAATAATTGTGAACTGGAGGTGTGAACTGACTGAGGGTTGCGCTTGGTGAAATTCATTTTTGTGATTGCGTACTTCTGATCCAGAACTGCTACAAAGTTTGCTTTCCTTAGCTGAGTAAGAGAAACTCGGGAGACGTGATCTTCTGAAGTCTTTTTAAGAACCTGCCTTGCGCATCTGTGTGGTTCACCTGAAGTTTTATTCCTTTTTAAAGTCTTCTTATTCTGTTTAGATTTGTCTGCCTATATAAATGAAAGTCTTTGCACAGGATGGTAACTCTGTGGTTTATATGTATAGTTTGAGCCATCCAACTACTGGTTACTACTGCTGGTCTGTAAACATTCGCTATACAAGAGAGTGCTCCTGTGGATTAAGACTAGGATCAGCTGGTGCAACTGTAAGAAAGGAACGAATGAATGAGTTGCTTCAGTCTTTTCTCTTCTTTTTGCCCTTAAACAAACACACAAACATTGCTGTTAAAAAAGTATCATTTATGTTTATTAGATATCAAGCATTAAACGTATTGTGATAGGAACCATCACTTGAGGGGAATGTAGTTACTGTCATTTTACAAGCTGGTGGATGCTGGTCTCTGGGCGTGAAGGATTGACAGGCAGGGACACAATGCAAATCAGCCATAGGCTGTGGTTATATAATCTGCTGATGGAGGGCAGGGGGGAAAAACCAAACAGCTGCATCTGACCAAAAATAGAGGGTGTGTGACACCAGCCTTGTGACTTCAAGATAACTTAGAGGGACCATGAGGGAAAACGAAAGGAAAATGTGTGCTGAAGTCAGATCTGGTATCAATGGAGTCGGTATTGCCTGGCCATTGAGAGTAACAGATTAAGCTGATAATCCTGGGAAGCTGACATGTTTGAATATGTAGTGGTTTTTCACAGTATGCTGGCTAAATGAAGTGTTGTCAATTTTGATAAAATTTGACCACGATGAGACCGTTTTGAAAAATACCAATTCTCTTGTGTGCTGGCGAGGCAGTTGTATTGCACCTGATCTAATTTTGTAACTTTTATGGTTTGGCCTATGGTTCTTAGATCACTACGTAGTGCATCAAGAATCACTATGGAATGCAGGGATTTGAAAAAGAACCCTAGTTTGACAAAATGTCACTTATTTAGTGTGTGAATTCATAGCCACACCTCACTCTGTCCTCTTCCCTCCCATCTGAATTACGGGAGATGGGCAGGGTTCAAAAGCATTTGTGCTACTGCTTTTATTTTATGTATGTCTGAAAACTAGAAATGAGCTCAGTCTTTCTCCAAAGTAAAAAGTAGCCTTCTGCTTAAAGCATGATAGTCTTTTTCTTTTGTTTGTCTTGTACAACTGCAAGCTGTTTATCGTATCCCACCCGAAGAGTAGCCAAGTCAGTCACGTCGCTGTGAATGAGCGAGAAATGAGAGTAGATTGGGCCTGGGTCAATAGTAAGTAGCAGTTTGGCTGTTCACAGCAATAACGTAAATACGGGAGTTGTTGCCTAAAGCTGCCCTAGTGGGGCCAGGGAAGTGCATGGAGCAGGCTTGGCAGCCAGCCCAGCCTGTAAAACAACATCTAAGTCCTTGCATTTGTCCAGGCGTGCCATGTGGGGTTCGAATGACAGTGGAATTTAAGATGAGTGATCAGTAAGGCTAAGTAAAATTGCAAGGCAGGAGCAAGCTTATTAACAAGCCAACGTTCTCTTCCACCTTCAGTACACCCGTCTGTGAGTATTCTTGTGAAATGCCGGTGAAATGCAACATTAAAAAAAACCTGAGGGACTGTTCAAAGTCGTTCAGGGAAGACGAGTTTAAATCTGCAGACTGGTTGATAAGCAGGCTTTCGGGCTGTGTTGTGGCCTGCACATCCCGTGAGTTAACTGAACAGCTGAACTTCATCATTTACGTCGCTCTTCTGATTAAGTGTCGCAGTGGCATTGAATGCTTGTGGTTGCTTTTCAGACAAAAGACCATAGGTATGATAAAAGAGAAGGTACTTCTGTCAGTTTTCTTTGGGAGGCCCAGTCCTCATTTTTATGTACCTAGGAGAGAAGAATCAGCTTTCTGAGGATCTGACTACAAACCCATGGTGTTTCAGCAATAAATTCATGAAAGTATACAACTCTGGGTTTGGATTGGGTTTGTGCTGTGTTGCATTTTTGTTTGGTGTGGGGTTTTTTGTATTGGGTGTTTTGTGGTTTGTTTTTTAAAGCAGAAACAAAAACTTAATTTGAGGCTGCATAAAACACATTTGTAGGTAGAAGCATTACCAGGTATTTACAGCTAATTTGTTAGTCCTAGAAATGAAGAATCATATTATTCATATTATTATTTAGATTAATAGCAATTGCTTGTTTAAAAATGACTTCTGAGGCTGTTTTTTGAAGATTAGTCATCACCTAAAAATGAGAAATATTTTCAATATAGCAAAATTGCTGGATGAAGTTGGATTTTTCTGTTTGATTTTTAACAGGTTGGTGGAGAGAGTTATTTTTGAAATCTTGTAAATATTCCTTTCTGGACTTACTCTTAGGTCCTTTCAAACTGAGATCTTTCGTTTCTCTTATGTGTGAGGTTATACAAGATTGCAGGGGGCAAATAACTTTGAATTCACTGTTTGGCGAGCCTCTTCATGTTTTAGTGGATGCTAACTGTGCTTTTTAGGAACAAATGATGGGAGAAATGTTTTTTTTTAAATCCCAAATTTTAATATTTTTTTTAATGGTTTTGGTAATTAGAAAAAAAAAAAATGGAAAGACCACTTAAACATAAATTCAGTGACAAGCAGCATTTGTATTATTGCTGGAGAGGGAATGAAATTGTGACCGATTGTAATTGAGACAGGGAACAAACTGTTACATTCTAACTAAAATTGTTTTACGGAGTAACCCTTTGTATCTTCCTACCCCAAAGGAAAGCATGCTCTAAAACCAGAATGAGGAGGTACAAGAAGGAATTGTCACCAAATGAATTGGTGACAATGATTCACTGCTTTTGATAGCTACATAGTAAGGTGTAATAAAGTTTCCAATGATTTTTGTATCATAGCTGCTTTCTAGTAGTTGTTCCCTAAATCAAGAGCACAAAGGAGATGAGGAGATGGAGTAACTGTATAATTGCAAAATGCTTTAGCGGTGTTTGGGATAACTGTACTCAAGTGACAAGGCCACAAGAGAATGTGTGGCCTAATCCAAAAAAAAAAAAAAATCTGTCAACGTCTTGTGTTTTGCATAGCTTTTTAAATTAGGTCAGAGTCTCTGTATTTCATCAGTGTAGTTTGTCAAATTTAGGTGTCTGAGAGCAAATGCTACTATCTTACAAATTGCCCAGCTTTTCTGGTTGGGGGCAGGAGGTCAGACTGATCAGGGTCAGTATGTGGTGAAACCTCCGCTCCTGCTGGAATAAACATAAGCTATTTAGGGCTCTATGAAGAGATGCGGAGTTTCAGGGCTTGCATGTGTCATGTTCATGAGCCACGCTAACGTGATCTCCCTCGTATTTTGGGGGATCATTCTGAAAGCTGCTGAAAAACTGGTGTTTCTGCTCAGCTTCAGCTTCCCCTTTCTCGTTGGGCTGTTTGATTGCTGTTTCTGCCCGTTCTGCTTCCTGTGGCAATCTTAGCAAAGTGAATCCAAGGTGTTTCTGATCCTACATTCATGTGAGCAGCTGGGAAAACAGCAAAGCTTCAGAGTATCATTCTGGCTCATTTCAGTCCTTTAATGTACAGAGCCTTTGGAGTTTTGTGCACCTGAAGTATACGTTAAAGCTATATTATAAAAACTGAGTTACCTATATGGTAGGAATGCCTGCTGTGGAACAGTTTGCCCTCCGTCATGCTGTAGGACAGCTGCAGAATTGTAGTGTGGTTTTGCTGAGGTGTGAAGAGTTCCAAAACTAGTTTGTTCAGATACTATCGCTACCAGTTCTCAGCCTCTGTGCCATGCTCTGTTTGATAAACAGAAAGAGGGAGGTCCCCATTTTGGTCTCCCCTCCTTTTGTTGTCTAACCTCTCCCCACTCAAACTTCTTGCTTTATTGCATTCCTTTTCTACTGATTTTTGCAAAGACCCTAGCCTGTGTCACCATACTCTCCTATAAACTAAAATACCCATTTTCTTGCATGTTCCGGTCTTGTCTTGTTTGCTATGGCCCTGCTTACACATTCAGATCTTGGAAGCCTTGTTTTCTCCTCAGTGTTTGGTTCAGGACTGGAGGAGACTCTAAACCTGGAGGCCTCTCTAGAGAGAGGCAGGTTGCTGTCAGCCAGCTCGTTGGTGTTAGGGGTTGGTCAGTGGTAGTTAGGTGAGCGTGTCAGTTTGTAGGTACAGCATAAACCAGAAAGTGGAGCCTTCTATGAAGTCTGTTAGTTTTGCCCCCGTAAAGGAAGAGTTAGGTTGTGGATGATGAATTGGCCTGCAACATGAAGAAGAACCTAGACAAACCTTCGGCTGGCAACTGCAGGAAAACCATCATTTCCTTATTCTCTTCGATCAGTATTTGCCTTATGTCCTCACTTGTCTTTACGATCAGTCGTCTTCCGGTAGGTCAGGCACAACACACTGGTTTTGAAGTGCTCAGTCTTCTCTCAGTTCCCATGTCTACACATACCAGATGCCCTGGGAGTGCAGGGCTATGGTCCTTGCACAAATCCTAACAACTGATCATATGGAATAATGTACTTCATCTTCAAAACTGCATCCTGGGTTGTGTTAAGCTGACTCTCTATCTGACACTGAATGACAAATGAGGCTTCATCAAACTGGAGAGCAACAGCTTCTGTTTTGTCCACAAGGGTATTGTGCAGTAAAATACCATGCCCTCTTGAGACTCTGCCCCCAGAGAGAAAAAAAAGGAAGCAAAGAGGAGCCCATAGAACTTACAGATTATTTTTTTTTAAAGCAAAAAGTAAATATTTTCTTTCTTAATCTGTTATGCGTATTAATTTATAGTCCTTAAATGCTGAACCACACACTCTATGAAGTTTTCATTTAAACACGTATTTCATAATCAACCAGAAATACCAGGAGAGCTGGAAAAGACACAGGTATAAACACTGCCTAGCACTTCGGTTGCTATTTTCTGTTCTTGTAACTGAACTTAGAATGACTAATTCTTGTTGAACTTCACAGTTACAAGGTGGATTCTTTACCTGCTTTGTACATCAGTTTTTATCAATGTATGTCAAAGCACTGAGATTAACTCCATTTGCTACGACAGAAGTACAAGATTTTCTGAAACATTCTTATGGCTTAAGCAGATGCATTTGATTTTCATGTTTATTTCATCTGGTTTCCCTATTGCCAAATAAAATTTCGTTACTGTTATTTCCCTATTTGGAATTTAATTCCGTTACTTCAGGATGAAGCTGGATGTAGCCTGAGACAGCCATTCTAGTTTAAGTGCATACCGGGCCTAAGGGTTTAGTTGCATGTTACAGTTTTATTTGATAGAGAAAACACCTGCAGTTCCTGTCCCAGTTGTTGGTTTCTCCCCATGTCCTAAAGCTTGCCATCCTGTCCGTTGTGTATGTGTACAGGTGTTTGTTAGTGCACTGCAGATCTGATTGCCAAAATCATCTGGGTTAAAAATGCTTCTCTTCTCATTTCCCATCCCCCTTGGTGTGTGAGTGTGTGTGGGAGGGTTGTTGTTGTTGAAAAAAACATAGCATGTAGTTACACCCTGAGAGCCAGTATGTTCTTATTTTAGTCGATGTCAGTTGTAAACATTTCATATGCTGTATTATTCTCTTTCTTAAGCTGCTTAAACTAGTGCAACTTCATTATTTTTCTGCATTTCTACCAAGGATAAGGAATTCTGATCCAGACTAGAATTTGGAAAAGTCTCATTGAGGAGCTCCCACTGTTGAGCGGATTGTTTTTCTTGTACATTTCCAGTATTCTTGCTTAACGCAAGAAAATGAGTGAAATGTTGATGGGCATGACAGAGCTGCCTCTAGCGTACATGATTGACAGAAGTAAAATTTATTTTTATCCTTTTTGAGTAATCTGATCTGACTACAAAACAGAACACAGAATCATTGAAGAGGGAGCACTGCTTCATAAAGTGACAGTTGTTGTAAATCATCCTTTTCTGAAAGCCTAAACTTGTGCTACTGTTTTATGTGTTGCTAAACTTGGCCTATAAGGATGTGTCTTCCTCTGTTCCGCCTTGCTGCCTTAATTGTTTTCATAATTTAGACTTTTTTAGTACCGTATTTGGTGACTTACTAGTCAGTTATACTTATAAACTGATGCATTGCTGTGGTTTTTAGGGGGGGTTTGGGTTGTGCTTTTTAAGTTGATGTTTAAGCTTGTAGGAGGTGTCTCTAGAGAACATACAGCTTGTGATGGAAAACTAGAGTTAAATGTCCAATTGTAGAGCTTTAGTGTGGTAGTGTACCGTCAGGAACCCTGATCGATTGTCTTTTTAAGTGCACAAAAGGAAAACTATGACTGTTGGGTTCTTTGTGAAGATTAAGACTCCACTTTCATCCCAAGAAATACATGAACTGCTGCCAATCAGTAGGATAACGAAATTAAAAGAGGTGCTGCATATGCTTTTTCTTCTTTATAATACTATAGTGTTCAGAAAGAGGTAATGGTAACTGTCAGGGCAGAACTGAAAAAAGAAGTTCATTCTTTTTAAAGTTTGGGAGTGAAGGCAGGTGACATGACTTGCCTGAGAACACACATGATGTCTGTGGCAATGCTCAAGTCTTTCCTTATGCTATTTAAAGCACTTGATTACTGATCCTGTTTTCCCAGTAGTATTTTTATAAGACCTAGGTCGCGTTGCACTTTCTTAGTACCTCATAACAGCTCCTATTGTCTGAACCTGTTTGTTTATGGGCTTACAAACCTAGAATAATAAAGTGTTTTGGATAATTTTGGCACAGGGATTGTGTTCAGACATTTGATAGTAATTGACCTTCCTCCTGCAGAGAAATCTGGCTCGCTGCACAGCTGCACATGAGTGTGTGCCAGTATGTGGTTGAGGAGTGAACAACTGGTGGGCAAACATTACTAGTCCTGAATGTGCAGCCCGCCATGGTAAATAGCAAGCAAAATGTTCTTTAGGAGCAGTTGTTCTGGATATTATTTAATTATATTCTCCAGTTCGACAGTTTATGTTGAAGTGTAGTTAGCAGCTTAGTAAGGGATGAGCCAGCGTTGTTTTAATGCTGAACAGAGCTGCTGTAAACTAGTCTGTTTCCAGACAGTAGCAAATATACATTCAAAACGACAAACCTTCTGGCTCTCACTGATAGAGGATGACACAGATGCCTGCTGTGAGGTTGCAGTGGGAGTCTGCAGCTCTATATAGCTTATATGCACTATGTGAATGTAGAGCATCTGCTACCGATTGTGATCTCTCAGTAGTAAACCTGATCTCAGCAGGGTGGGGAAGAAGGCTTCACTAGATTTCTAAAGACTCGGTGGCTTCTCCATGCATTGTAGTGTTAAAAGTCTCAATAAGTTAGAACAAAGCTAAGTTTCTCTCTCTGCTGGCTATCCAGGAGACCTCCTTTGACCGTAAACCAAAATTTGTTTGACGCAGTTTTGTTCTTAGCAAACATTGACTCTTGTTTTGTTTCCCTGTCTCCTTTTAAATGCTTACTGGAACAAATAAACTATTAATACTACTTCTAAAACTGAAGTTAAACTTATTGGCCCATAATTGTTCAGTACTTTTTAACCTTTTATTTAGTCCAGTTTTCTTTACCCTGCATTGCCATTAACTTTGTTAGCAATTTACTCAAATTGACTGTAGTAAAGAAAACGCATTTAACACACCTGCCTTTTCAGGGTCATGGCAGGCTTTTGATGTCAATGGCACTGCTTCTTTTGGTCCTTGTATTTTGCTGTATTTGTCCTATCTAGCATTGTGCCCCCATGAGCTTGTGGTAGTTTTTATGTTCTACTTTAGTAATCTGACCTAGTTTCTGTTTCTTGAATGCTGCTTTCTTATATTATATGGTCAGTGAAGGCCTCGTGACTTGGCCAACTTCACTTCTCTACTGTCTTTCCTCCCCAGTAGGATTGTTTGGATGTCATAGCTCTCCTATTAAGTAACCAGATTTCCATAACTCCATTTATTGCCTTGGGCTTCTCCATAACTCTTTTTTGCCGTGCACTTGCCTGTTGTGAGACTTGCCTGAGTTTGTTTATCCTCTTGCTTTCTTGAAGCCCTGTGTTGGGTTTCTTTGAGCTATTCTTGCTCCTTTCCATCTTAAGGGTTGTCAGCTGTGTTTTGTTTTTGTTTGGTTCC
>NW_015090842.1:19526317-19588465 GCF_001431845.1 Calidris pugnax
ATCTTTCACCCAAGTTATATTCATTTTTGTTCCTTCAAACTAGTTAGAGGGTTCTTTCAGATTGGATTCTCTCTGCAGTCTTTAATAGGACAAAAATAATTATTAGTAAAAAGTCTAATAGAATTAAGGACATCATTTTTGTAAAGGTCTTAGTAGTTAGCTACTCATACAAAGGACAACAGTAACAGGCTATTTTAACACCTGACTATAAGGGGGAGAATTTGTGGGTGCAAACTAAAAGAAACCTGCCTGTTTATTGATCGTGTCTGGAAATGGTTGAGGTGATTGAGGCTGCAAATACATTGTTTCCACAGTCTTAAGCACGCTTTTGGGATTTGCTGTTCATTAGATGCACAGTTCTTACTTTAGGTTTCTAGCTTCCTGTTTTTTGAGTGTGTGCTGCTGGGGGGGCCATGGGAGAGCAGGCTGCCAAGTGCACTACAGGTTGTTTGTTGTGGAGAGGGACCAAAGAAGCCCAAGTCAGAAGAGTGCTCTCCTGCCTTCTCCATCCCTTCCCCAGTTCTTCCCAGTTGGTGGTGATAATTTTGTGCTAGTTTGATCTCTCCACCTTAGCTCCATTAAACTGAAATTTTGAATGTACAGCTGCTTATTGTAAATCCCAGTGACACTGAAAGTGGGCAAATTGTCTTAAATATTTTAAGACATCGTGATTATTGCTGGGAGAGAAATAAGACTCTGCAGTGGTGAGAGTTCTAGCACAATGTGCTGCTACTGTTCCTAAAGCCATTAGTGACAGTAGTGGGTTATCCACAGGACTTGAAGACTTCCAACTGTTGCTTTCCTATAATGTTTTAATTATAATTTCAGAATTTCTGTACCTGTAACTGTTTCATTTCTAAGTTTTGGATAATTGCTTTTATTAGGATTGCCTTTATTGTCCCTTGACCTATGTTTTCAATACTAATAATGTGTTAGGAAACAAGGACATCTGTGATCTTGCACATGAATATACAGATAGATGTGGAAAACTTGTAACTGCTGTCTGCATTTCATGTTTTGTGATGGGAAACAGCAAACAGAAAGACCCCCAGTTAAAGTTTTAAAAACATTTGTTATCCTAGTGAAAGGATGGGGAATTGCAGTTTTGGTAGTGCTCGATGTAGTGAGCTTGTGTAAATTATTTGTATGATATACAAATCATACAGTCCCTACTGTAGCATCCTGATTCTTTTCGTGTACGCATATTTAGAAATTACCTATACCAATTTTTCCTGCACTTAACACATATAATAGTAATTAATGATGTAATATGGATAATTGTTATGTGTGACTACATGTAATACATATTAAACCACACAGTGCTTATAAAACTTAGTACTAGTCTTAAATGCAATTTTGTGCTTCCTTTAATAGATAGATCACTAACAGAGCTGTTCCTTGCCCATGATCCTTCAGCCATTTATATTTTATTTTTTTTTAAGTCTGAGGAACACAGTCTGTTCCTTGGTTACGGTGTTGCTTTCCCTTCATATGAAAATGCTTCCTTGTTGTCTCTGAGGAGATGCTGTTTTGTTTTGTTTCTGTTTTAGTTAATTTTAAGCTGATTGCTATTAGTGAAACTGGTAATAGAATGACTTCATTAACATAGTAATTTTTTTCATCATGGAAAGGCTTAAAATACATGGCTTCCTGACTGGATATTTTATCTGACTAGAAGTATTAATAGTCTACTGATACTTGGGATAAAAACGATTTAAAAAAACAAACAAACAAAAACATCTAAAAAGAGCTAATACCCAGAGACACAATTAATGTCATCCGGTCCAAATTTATGGAAAATAATTGTATGAACATGTCGTCTCACTGTCACATTTGATACAGGAGCATTTTAGTTTGAAGAAATATTTATGCTTCTGCATAATATTCCCTACTGAAAAAAATACTTAAAAAAATAAAAATCCACACACAAAGCACTAGAAACTGTACCATTTTAATGATAATGTTAAATATTAGTGATGGGTCAAAAGCTTTCAAAGTGATTCAACATTAAAACAAATTACTCGGGTTGTACAGACAATATTGCTAACAGATTTTTGAGACCAGTTTCGGTGTCTAGTAGGGATGGTCTGAGTACATTTAATTTCATCTGCTAGGAGATGGACTACTCAGCTGAACTACCCGAGATCTCCTGCATACTTGCTTTCTATAGTTATAAAGGGAAGGCTCTGTTTTACAAGTAGAAAGAAACAAGAGTGGGAGCACAGTGATTACAAAATAAGGAAAAAATTGTGTTTTCTACCCTCATTTCAGACAAATGTCTCATACTGACGGTTAATTCAATATTGACAAGTTGGGGCAAGACGATGTGCTTCACTTCTGTGAGACAAAGCTGCTGATTTTGTTAACTGATCTTGTACTCCCTCTCAATTGCTTGTTTTTCTTTGGAATATTTCCTGTGTTTTGGATAAGTTAGTGAGATCTGAGAACATTTTGGTTTGCCTTTTTTTTTATGCTGAACAACTTGTGCTCAAACTCCATAAGACTGAACTTGAAAAATGCTGTTCTGTGGGATTGGTACTTGAGAGTTTTCTGAGCAACCAAAAAAGATCTTTAGACTAAGATTCTTCATAATATCTTTAATAATATTTTTTATTAGGCCTCTTTGGATTAAATGTTTTTAGTTGTTTGTTATAAGCGATGTTTGAGTCGCTGTAAGATGCTTTGTAGGGTTAAAATTGATAAATATTATGTATGCAATATTCTGGCGCTCGTAAGTATTGGTACTTGCAGAAAGTATCATAGTCCTATTCATTTGAAAAAGACTAATTTTAATGGGTTATGATTTAAGATGTTTAATTTTGAATGGAATGTAGTTATATGAAAGATAACATTTGAATTTAGTGTTCCGGCTTAGATCCTTTTTTAACTCATTTTCTGTATGTATTATATTTTCAACCACTGAAGATGTGTATAAACTGTAGAATCTGCTTGAAAACAAGATTTATGACAGAAAACTGTGTTGTAGTTGTATTTAGCTGTAAATATGGCTGGGGAAAATTTAAAACTAAGAATTAGCTTTATTTTGTGTGGCTAGTGTGATGGGCAATGTTTAAGATGTTGAAAACAGGCCCTACCTGGGGAACAAAGAAACAAAGGATACGGTTTATGGCATTTTTCAAGTATTGCATTCTGACTGTGTTCTTCTTTTCTATTTTTTTTTAATTTTATTCACAGATCTTGAGTCAGATGACTGTGCATCCATATACATTTTTAATGTAGACCAACCATCATCCTCTGTAAATCAGCCAATTTGTATTCCTCGCCATGGATTGCAGTCTCACTCCTCTCCTCTGTCACCACCTACAAGACTTCAGAGTCATAAGAACTATGAAGGAACTTGTGAGGTACCAGAATCCAAATACAGTCCACTAGGTGGACCCAAACCCTTTGAGTGCCCTAGTATTCAAATTACATCTATTTCACCTAACTGTCATCAAGGGATTGAAGCCAATGAAGATGAATTGCACACAAATGGCACAGAAAATGAGTACATGGAAAGGCCTTCACGGGACCATCTCTATCTTCCTCTTGAGCCATCATATAGGGAATCATCCCTTAGTCCGAGCCCTGCCAGCAGCATTTCATCCAGAAGCTGGTTTTCAGATGCTTCCTCTTGTGAATCCATTTCCCACGTTTATGATGATGTAGACTCAGAGCTCAACGAAGCAGCTGCTCGATTTACCCTTGGGTCTCCTTTGGCATCTCCTGGTGGTTCTCCGAGAGGTCCCAGTGATGAATCCTGGCAGCAGCCTTATGGATTTGGGCATGCCTTGTCGCCTAGGCAGTCTCCCTGTCATTCTCCTAGAACTAGTATTACAGATGAAAATTGGCTGAGCCCTAGACCAACATCAAGGCCCTCATCAAGACCTACATCCCCCTGTGGGAAACGGCGCCACTCCAGCGCTGAGATTTGCTATGCTGGTTCTCTCTCTCCTCACCATTCTCCAACTCCGTCCCCCGGCCATTCTCCCAGAGGAAGCATAACAGAAGACACGTGGCTAAACACTTCCATCCATAACGTACAAGGCCTTAATTCTGGCCTTTCACCATTTCAGTGTTGTACAGAGACCGATATTCCTCTAAAAACAAGAAAGACCTCAGAGGATCAGACTGCCACTTTATCTGGAAAAATAGATATCTGTCCTGAAGATCAGGGTAACTTATCGTCGTCCCTTGAAGCTGCAGTAGATGACTGCTCTGGATCTCAGCACACCTTGAAAAAAGATTTGCCCGGAGACCAATTTCTTTCTGTTCCTTCGCACTTTACTTGGAACAAACCAAAGCCTGGTCACACTCCCATATTTCGGTAAGTGATCAGGAAGCGCTTCTTTGCCATTTTTCCTCTCCCATGCATCTTAAATAGACATATAAATATGCTTATATTTCTGTGATGCATTAAGACTTTGTAAATAAAACTTCTTGTAGGCAAGTAGATGATATAATTGGGAAAAAACAAGTTGAGATACCAAATAACCACCTTTTTCTTCTTTTAAAAATACAGTAGAGGCATCATAACATAGGATTAGTTTTATTTAAATTATGTATATGTGCACAGAACCCAGCTAAATCGATTGTCTGCAGATTCTGTGCATGCCTTGCAGTTCATCTAATCTGAGCAGTTGACATTTTAATATAGCTAAAGAAACCTGACTTGCGTGATTTTACAAAACTGGGACCAGAAAGGTGGGGAGTTTATTTGCTTTTGTTTTTACTTGCTTCTTTGGGTTGATAGAATTCTAGATATAGAATAGAGAAAAAAGTTTGCTTGACATCCAGAAAGCATTGATTTCTGGGCTGTAGTTCCAAGGGTATTTCCACCATTGTGGTGCTGAGTTAACTAGCTCTTTTCCTTTTGTAGTCCTGTCGTGTGCTGGCAGGATGATTTGTGGAGGCTCAGAAGAAGGAACTAGTTCAGTTGAGGGAAAGATTCACCCTCCTTCCCATTCTGTAACTTTTTAGATGGAGCAGTTTTGTGATCTTTCCAACCATGTAGCTTCTGGAATCACTTTGCTGCTACAATGCAGTGAGTGGAGTAGAAATGAGAACTCCTTAAGCAGCATTGCTGTTGGATGGACAGATGCTGTGTTTACTCAGCTAAAGTTATCCATTTGATTCCTAAACCTTTTTCTTGATCTACTGGGTTTTAAAACCAAGGATTGGGGGGGTACTGGGAGAAAGAAGTTGCCAATGGGTTTGTGGTGGGGTTTTTTTTGTGTGGACATTTTGTAAGAAAGGTACATAAAATTAATAACTGTAACACCCAATTGTCCGTATAAAAGCCATGTTACAAGTTTAAATGTCAGTGCATCCACGCTACTCTGTATTGACTTTAAAATAACTTTGATTAAAATAATATAATTCTGTCCACAGGCAATGCTTGAAGAGTAAATCTTAAGGATGTAGAGGGTGAAGCAATTCCTCTTTCTCACAGAGGGTGGGGTTGGGGGCAAGCTAGGGTAGGATTCTCCACATAAGCTTCGCCTTTTTCGAAATAAAGCACTTAAGTCCTACAAGTTAATGACAAAATATAATGTTATTCTCATTGCAAAGTCATCTTTGCAAAGCAGTTGTTTTCACATTCTGTATTTTTAATTTTATGAAGAATTACTTAGAAAATATTCATGGTTTTAATGTTTTCCTCCCCCTACTGCCTCCTCTTCCAAAGTAAGTGAAGCAAAATAAAGAAATGTTTCTGATGAAGCTTCAGAGATGCCCTATAGGAAGCGCTTTATTCCCCACTCTGAGAGTTTTAAGTTCTTAATAGAAAACTAGAATTAACTATTGCCCAGTAAGCCATGAAAAGTGGATGCTGCCTTTCCTGGCAACATGGTAGTAATTTCCCTTTCTAGTGTCTTTTTTCCAATTCAGATATCATTCTTGCATCGTTTTAACATTGTGGTGTACTATTTCCTGGTGACTTCTCACATGAGCAAGCCTGTTGGAAAAAAATGTTTTATAATACCTGTTCTCATTCTCTGTTGGGTACATGAATATTCTCAGGGGTGTCTGTCTTGTGGAATATAGAAGCACTCAGCCATCTGTTAGAGATTGCTCTAGCTGACCCTCTCCACGCACGTTTTAGGTAGAGAACTAATGGAGAAAATTCAGCTGTAACTTTTACTGTTGTGAGTACCTAAAAGGGAAGTTACGATCACAAATGGGTAGATTATAAACCAATACTTTCAGGGTAGAGTGAAACATCCTTAGAACAAATGGAAGATAAGTGAATCATAGCTTTAAGAGCTTCCCAAAGGGTAACTTCTAATGGGTACTATCAAACAGACTTCAGTGTTCATCTGCGTTCTGCCAACGAACTTTTCAGTTTCACTGCTGAACTTCTTCCTCTGCGTTGATATGTCAGTGTCATGCAGAAGACTCATTTTCTTAATATAAAACCTCTGTTAATTTTAAAATTAACTTTTGTAAAAATTCTGTAGAAGTTGTCAACTACCTTAGATTGTTAATATCTAAATATTTTAATAAGTCTTATTCAGCCATTTTGTCATTTGGCATAATTGTATAATCAGATTTGAATTTTTCCTCTTCAGAAATGTATTGATTTTAGTGAGAAGTGGTTTGTTTTTTTTTTTTAAAGTCTTTCTACATAACTGTTTTTGAATGTGAAGTTTAACAGTAAAGATACAAAGCAGTTAACTGGAAAATTCTGCCTTACCAGATCTGAAACTACTGTGTTGACATTAACTATCATGAAGTCTTTTTTCTTTTTTTTTTTTTTAAATTCTATTACAGTCTGCTCATCTGTTAATAAAAGTTGTTTTTTTAAATGTCAGAATTTATTCAGAAGCTGGCACTGAAGAACTTTTCTAACTATAAAGTGGACAAACAGGCAGAAGACAAAAAGGACTACACCTATTCATGTGTGGACTAAATAAAAATATTAAGCTGTGTACATTTGCAGCCAAAAATGTAGTCTGACTATTGAATTAGTGGAAATGGCTGCATTGGCAGCTGTATCCTCAGTAAAATGTTGAATTACTTAGCAGCTGTAGCCTGTTCCATGGGTGCACGCACTTTAAGTGCGTTAAAACATTTCATTCTGTTATATAATATTTTATGATTTTGATGCTTATAAAGTAGGGGTGCTAAATTGACTCCTATGTTTTAGGAATAAAAATAAAATGCAAGAAGATCTACTGTTTCTTAAATAGTTTCTGACTGTGACCAAAAGTGAGCACCTTTATTGTCATAAAAAGTTAGATATTAATTGCAATTTATATCTTTATTACATATTATATGTAGTAATGTATTAATTGGAATTTAATCCCAGCTGGCAGGTAGGAATGGGGAGAAAAGGAGGGGAAAGGAAATAAAAACTTGTGGGTTGAGATAAAGACAGTTTAATAGAACCAATAAGAGAAAAGGAAAATAAGAATAATAATAACATAAGTCACTCTCACCACCCAGTGAACTGGTACCTTCCCAAGCAGCAAGTGCGAGTACCTGCCCCCCAGCTCACCCCATTTATACCTCAAGCATGATGGCTGTGGTACAGAACCTTCCAGTGGCCATCCCATCCTTCTGTCTAGGCTCCTTCTCAGCTTCTATGGGAAGCTGAAAAAAGTCCTTGAAAAATATAAAAAATCACCTGGCAACAACTAAAAAGATATGCATTATTGACATTCCTTTTATACCAAACCTGAAACACCACAACCACTAGAAAGAAAATTAACTCTGTCCCAGCTCGAACAAGGACAGTGTTATAATTAATGTGCTTTTAAAATGCCTTGATTCTATTGTTAAGTACAAAGAAGTGCATGGAGAAGGCTGGAGTATTGATTCCAAGCAAAGGCAGTGACTGCCCAGGGCGCACAGCCAGCTGCAGTGAACTGACCCCTGGCAGGAGTGGAGATAACTTGCCTCACATGTGACACGGTGTGAAATGTGCAGATAGCACCTTCTTCTCTGAATGCTATCTCCAGTTTTGTAACCTGTAATCTAGTTTATCAACTCCTGACCATGTTTTCCTCCTTTCTTTTATGGTCAGTAAGTGTGCAATACTTAAAAAGTTTTAAAATGTGTACCATGCTTTTGAGCATTTTAGTCATATTTCAGGTGCCGTCCAAACCGTTTTGTTAGATGAGAGTGTGTTACTTGGTCACAGAGACCCATAATCTGCCAGTGCACAGCATATGAAATGTGTGTGTGGGATACGTGCACTGAGTCACATTTCTGTGACTTGTTGAAGATAAGTTTGGACAAGTGACAAACAATGGGCAGAACCAGTGCAGCAATTCCTTTCAAACAGGTAAAAGATCTAGGTGTCTTCCATGTCTAGGAATAGGGAAGGTGATGATATCATTAACCAACTGCCTTGGCAGATGAGCGGTCTTTCAATGGCAGATTAAATTGGTCATTTCACAGAATATTCAGCAATGAAGATTTTTGATAAGTTTATTTATTACATTGTTACTCTTATTACTGTTGTTTAAGATGCCTCTTTCTTCTACTCCCTAGCCTCCCCTCATGAGGATAGATAAGAAATCACTTTATCTGTGTCTCATGTTTCCCTCCCCTCCACTTGGAAAATCCCTTTCTTTTTAGGATCTTAATGTAGTGATAGTCGATAATCTGCTTATTGCCCCAACAGTTCATGAAGATGTTGGTTTTGTGACTTTCTTGCACATCTACTGTTAGAGCTTGAGTTTTACTCACAGAAAAAGCTCAAGTTGTTTTTTTTTTCACCAGACCTCTTTAAAAGACCTATTTCTAGGCTTTTGTGTAAAGCTATTTCGATTCTTTTTTTAATTGGGTTCTCTTTTTCTTTGACTCTGTATTGGCTGTTGGAAGGGAAACCTAGATGCTTCAAGTTCACATTCTTATTTAGGTAGCCTATGTCAGCGTAGGTTGTAAATAATCTACAATACCAGCAAAAGCGTTTCTCCCTAGAGTCTATTCATATTCAAATATCTAAATTTGATCAGCTTGCTCACACCATCTGAAAAGGGTTAGGGTGCTCATGGGAATTATCTTAAGTGAATCCTTAAGTCTTTGAAACTTTGTGAAACTTCTGTTTAGTAGGCATTTAGTAAATATTTATGAGACTGTATAATATTGGGAAGCTTTTCAAGACTGATCCCTTTAATAAAAGTAAAATAGATCTTGAGAATCTAATTAACATCTGAAGCAATTAGGCACTTTGTCAGGCAGTAAACTTAATGAGTCATTCATTTTTTCTTTCTTTCTTTCAACCTTGGAGTATTTGATGGGAACAATTGGTGCTTTTGTGTCTGATAAATAACCAGGGAATATTCATTTATGGACAAAAATCTTGAGATAAAACCTGGTTTCTTTTACTGTGTCTTCCCTTATGGAATTCTTAGACTTACACATTGATTTAAAAACAATTATATAAACTAACGTCTTCAAACACTGCTATGTCACAAATTTAATCTAGAGCACTGAGAAGTGATGGGATATCGAGTAGTTTCTTTATTCCAGTAGTGATGAACAAACAGGAATCTCTTCCGTGATGGATATTAATGGTGGCTCGAGAGTGTTTTACCTGCAATTATCTGGCAGTTACTGCTGGAAATTAGGGTTGCTGACAACGTTTCTTACTTTCTCTTAGGAAAAAAATAGTTTAAATATTGTAGTAGATAGCCAATGTTGCTTCACTTGCTTGAATCCTTGTCTTGGAAGTCTGGAGAGTAGAGAGGAACAGAATTATGTTCTATTTTTAACATAACTATTGGGACTTTGGTCTTAATTTTAAGAAGGGTAAATCTTTGAGAGCGAGTGGACTAGGAGCAAACCTAGTCTGTTAAGTGGTTTTCTTCTTATTTTGATAAATAGAAATAATACCAGCTATGCTATGTTAGCAAAACTTTAAAATGAAAATATTTGCTAAATACTGACTTTGAAGATAAGGTCCCACTTAAGTGAGGCAAGCAAGAGAACTTTGAACCTCTTCAATTTTAATAAGCTAGGCTATTGCTGTAATGTTTGTGCACCACTAATGAATCCAGAGAAATTTGGGTAGTGTTTGATATGGGACCTTCGTGCTGTACATGTGATTCAGCTCTACTTTATACTGAAATGATATATACTTTACTTGGCAGTATACTGTGTCAATACTCTGAAAGCATAGTTACTGTGGCTTTGCTGGTAGTACAACAGCGATGGTTTGAATGTAAACAGTATTTTAAAAGTCTGTTGATAAGCAATGGCTTCAAAATTCTTAACTCTGAAATTACTCCACCGGGGAAAATGTTGCTTTGTTCTAGGTAGCGAAGAGCAACTGCAGCAGTATTTTGGCTCAAAGCATTCTGGAAAAGGACCATAGCACTGGATCGTAGTTACGATTTGAGATTCTCCAGGGTTTGCTGTGTTGCAACATTGACTTGTCACAGGATATGCTGTTGGTTAATCTCTGCAAAAATTTGGGATGAGGAAAAGATGTGGAATGTCCATGGTATGGTCAGTGAGCTTTTTCCCACAGCGACAGATTTTGATGTGTTGGGAGGAGCTGTAAGTGGAAAATGTTATTTTTGCTGCAACTAAGAAATAATAAAAGAATCGCTCTAGGAGCTCTGTGAATCTCAGCCAACAAAGGAAATAAGAATTTTCATGAGCATCTTGAGATCCTAGTGGGTATCTTCGAAAGGTTATTACTAGAACTAGTGACTACAAAGAGGCAGGAACATGCTCATGAAGAGTGGCTAAAATGAGTTCCTATATTAGTTCCACCTGTGTTCAAAAGCTTTCTGAACAAAGAGTCTAGGAGAGCACTAGAGTACAGCCGAGCTAATGGCACATGTGTGTCACCTGAGGGACCAGCCACTGCACTTGGTCTGCACAGAGCCCCAGCCTTTTGCCCAATGCATTGCAGAGGAAGAGTGCTACAGATGGAAGGTAACTGCTTTAAGTTTTTAACTGGATTATCTTTATGGCTCTTGTAGGCTTTGTTCTTCCTTCTGCCTCACGTGTACTGCAGTGGGACCATAGTCAAATGCAAGCAATCTTGGTTTGAGGGTGCGGTTTGTCCTGTGCGAGAGAGGCACAGTCAGCCCCTGAGCTGGGCCCTGGCTTCTGCAGGTCTGAAAGCTGAAGCCCATATGGACATATTTGGCAGTCCTCATGCTGAACAGTAGCTGTTTCCTCATCAATTTGTGCAGCCCAAATCAGTTCTGTTTTAGAGATAATGGTTGCAGAGGAAGAAGGTATCTGTTAAATTCACTGAAGTGATAATTTTTAATGTAGTGGCTTCTGCTGAGGTTGCTACTGAAGAGAAAAGGTGCTACCTTCTGTACTTCTGAGTTTCCTTTAATAGCTGCTGTTCTCTGAAGCCTTTAATCTTGGTGTGATAGGAGTATGAGCTTTTGGAGGCTTGCATTAATCAGATTATAAAAATCTCTTGGTATTATTTGAAGAAGGCTTACAGATTGGTGCTGTTTCAACAATGTGCTAAAATTTGATTTAATGAAAGTTTTAGAATGACTGTCGAGTTATTTCTGTTACCTGACGTGAGATGCTTTACTAGTAGGTTACTGCATTGTTAATAAGGTTTTTACTCATTTAAAGAAAACAAAAAAATTAGAGAAACTTCTGTAAAAGACTAAGTCACAAGCTATTGTAACAGTAATTTGGGGATGGACTGGGTAGAATTTTGAAATGAAACATGCTGAAGTGTCTCCAAATGCGTTCCTCCCCCTTTCAAGCCTGAAAAGTGAGGGCTTTTAAATAACAAAGTTTCTCATTTCTTTTAACTTTTTGTGCTAAAATAACTTGAAAAAACCCAACAGTTGGCAGCTGATCTGGATTCTGGGTTCTGAATGTGAATTTAGATGGCTTTATCAATCATGCTGTGTGTTAGCTGGGGGAGACAGAAATCTTTTGATCACACCAAATTTGTGCTTGTTTCTGAAGCAGCTGAGCTTCTTATTCTTAAACATGTTCCAGGTATTTTAAGAGTAATGGAGCACTAAATTTTGAACTTGTGTAACGAACTATTGGAGACCATTTGAGTTCAATGCATGGTTTACAACTGATAAAATAATTGTGGTGACTTCAAAGTCAAGCAGTTGGACTGCTGATCCTCACCTCGGAGTGTGGACTGAACAATATGGCACGAGGCCAATGGTGTGAAGTTCAACAAGGCTGAGTGCTGGGTCCTGCACTTGGATCACACCAACCCCATGAATAGGTTGGGACAGAGCGGCTGGAGCTGCCCGGTGGAAAAGGACCTGGGAGTGTTTGGTGGCCAGCTGGCTGAATATGAGCCAGCAGTGTTTCCAGGTGGCCAAGAAGGCCAACAGCATCCTGGCCTGTGTCAGCAATAATGTGGGCAGCAGGACTGGGGCAGCGGTTGTCCTCCTGTGCTCAATGCTGGTGAGGCCTCACCTTGAGGGCTGTGTCCAGTTTTGGGCCCCTCATGACAAGAAAGACATTGAGGGGTTGGAGCAGGTCCAGAGAAGGGCAACAGAGCTGGTGAGGGGTCTGGAGCACAAGTCTTGTGAGGAGAGGCTGAGGGAGCTGGGGGTGTTCAGCCTGGAGAAAAGGAGGCTGAGGGGAGACCTTCTCGCTCTCTCCAACTCCCTGAAAGGAGGGTGTAGCCAGGGGGGTTGATCTCTTCTCCCAAGGAACAGGTGATGGGACAAGAGGAAATGGCTTCAAGGTGCACCAGGGCAGATTTAGACCTGATATTAGGAAAAATTTCTTCACACAGAAAGGGTTATCAGCCATCGGAACAGGCTGTCCAGGGAAGGGGTTGAGGCACCATCCCTGGAGGTATTTCAAAGACAGGTAGATGTGGTGCTGGGAGATGTGGTTTAGTGGTGGACTTGGCAGTACTAGGTTAATAGTTGGACTCAATGATCTTAAAGGTCTTTTCCAACCTAAGTGATTCTATGGTTAAATGCAGTAAAGCTCACAGCTTCAGACTTACTTTCCCATACCCCACATCTGGCACAGAAATAGTCTTGCTTTGAATTGAAAAGTGTTCAAAATAGATGCAAACTTGTTACCTCCTGCCCCCCAAGTGCTGACATGTTTCTTCTTGTTTGATATGATTTCTCTATAGTATTAAAAAAAAAACCCACAAGAGTTTGTAGACTATATTCTGACATTTTTTAAGAAATTTATTTAATGCCCAAGCGTGTATGTGTGTGACTCAGAAGGTAACAGTGCCGGCTAGGAAGTTCTCACTCTGCCTCCATCCCACTAGTTCTGTTTGAAGAAGCTGTAAGTCAACCAGGGCTCTGGTAAATTAAGAGGATTAAAAAAATTATCTTTCAAAATGAAATAAAGTTAGATCACTGATCCAGTTCAGTGCGTATCTACAGCATTTGTCTCCAAAAAAGTGAACGGGTGGTGTGGGAGCAGAAATACGTTAAACTGATGTCCTCACAGGGCAGAAAGGTCCATGACCTGGGTACACCTTAGTGTACCCTAAAACTCTTTCTCATTCCACTGCTGCTGAGAAGTGGAGGATGGAGACAGTGAGAAAAATACTCAGAGCAAACCAATTTGGAGATCCAACATCAAACTCCAAAGGGAAGCAGCTGTTACTCTCTAGCCTGCTACATCTAGAAAATATCAGTTTGATGCAGCACAGCCTCAAAGGCTGTGTAATTTATTTGGAGAGCTGTGTTTTGAAAGCTTTCCAATTTTTTTGTTTTAGGCACCTGCGCACGCGTTGTGTGCTTGCTCGCTTTCTCATGCTGATATTTTCTATTTGTTTTCAAAGAATGACAAAATCTTGAGACTTGGTTATTTTCCTGTCTCTGTGTTTGTTCTAGTATTCCAAATATTTTTTCAGGAGATAATAGGAGACTGATACAGCTTGTGCCACGTTTTTCTTAGTTAATTGCAGAAGGACTAACCCTGTCCGAGAGGCTGTATGTCACAAGCAACAAATACTTTTTTCTTTTTCTTGACTGAGTTTGATAATAAGCTTTCAGTAATACCTCCCAGTAATTGGGGTATAGTCTGTGGTGTGGGCGTTTATACCAAGTTCTCTTAAGGACCCTATCTGTTCACTATGTATACCAACAATTTTGACAGAATATTTGGTTATATGGGGGGGAAAGGGTTTCCATAAACACTAAAGAAAAACTTCTTGCATGCTACATTTCTTTTTAAACTCTTTTTAGTATCTTCTAATCCTGACATTTTCTTTCCTTTTTCAGACTGAAGACTTGAGTCCTCTTCTCCTTCAGTAGCTATAAAAGTGAATGGCAAGGTCTAGTTGATAGCCAGTAGTAGCATTTAGGCAGTACGCCTTGGCCTGTGGTAAGTATCTGGAAGGATTGGGCTTATACTGCATTCCTGCCAGTTTCCTCTTATTGCTGACATCACCAGTCCTCTCCTGCCCAGTAAATATGATTGCTGCAGAAGGACCGGTCATCAGACCTCCTTACTGGGGGAAGAAGAGTCTTTGCTGTACTGAATGCCTGTGGAGATGATTTATTGCTCATTTTTCTTCCTTTCAGTAAGAAGAAAGGGAAATACTTCCGTTCCTTCCATTGCTCTCAGAAAGGTGCTTCACTTTTATATAATAACATTAGCTCTCTCCTGAAGCACCTGGTAGAGGTACTCCGTGAAGCAGCAGGTCAACAGGCTTGTAGGTTGTCCTCCTGTAGGAGGAGGCCAGCAAGTGATGCCATTTGTTCTCCCTCATTTGCATGCTTAGTGACAGTGATTTTTGTAGGAAAAGGTAAATGTATGGTGCTGCAGGCTGAGCCCAAGTCCATCCAGATACTTGTTAAAACACAGAGCTTTCTTTTCTTTTTTGTTCAGTCCAGACATCATCTTCTATCTCAACTGTGGATATGTTTTATAAGTTTTAGCTTAATTCCCCAGAAGGTATAATTTATCTTTCTTGGACCTGTGGCTATTCATGTTTGTGGAAATTTGTATGGATTGGTGGTGGGGCTTTTTCTGACATCCTGTAAAGTGGAAAGAAATGGAATTGAGCTTTCTCAGATGATGATACAAACCAATATTTGTCCATCTCTTTAAAACATAATTTGCTTTCCCTTTTGGTCAGAGTAAGGTAGTACAAAACTATTTTAATAGAAACTTATTGTCTTGTAAATGTTGTTGTTTGGCACACAATGCTATAAATGTTCACTTTTAAATGTTCATGAAGTAATTTGCTCTACCAGGTAATTACTGACTTGAATCTGACTGTTCATCTTAGTAAAATCATAAGTCTATAAATCTGTGCAGGTAAAAGGGTAGGTATGAAAACATGGGTGATATCATGTGGCTTGTTTTCCTTTGGGGTTCTTCCGTACTATCGCTGTTACTGCGTCTTGTTCTCCTTCTTCCCTGCAGTGACTTTGCTGCGGTGTGTAAGGCTATATATAGCCTGTGGATAAGCTAAGCATGTACTTCATGTGTCTTTGACTGTTGCAGTAGGTGGTTATGCTTAGACAGGACTACTAGCTTTAAAATTTTGAAACATCATATAGTGTTTGTCTTAATGATATTTAACAAAGTGCAGGGCTTACCAGTCTTAGACAAAACCAGCAAGCTGGAAGATAGTAATGCAGAGAGTTAAAACTTAGTGATTTACAGATTGAATTTAGACTGTTCCCTTCAAATGACATTTGAACTTGCTTGCTGATACACTTGAGGATAAAAGATTAATATTGACATAACAGAATAGCCCTGGTTATGTGAGGCAGAGGCTTATATAGTGCCTTTCTTTTAACCAGGTATTGGAAGGAAGAAGTTCCACTCTGTCAACCCCAAAAGAAATACTTAATTGAAGACTTTAATGTACTAGCAAAATTCTGAAATTTTCAAGTAACAGTTTTGGGCTAATAGCTATCTTATTTGGTCATCGTTTGTTAGCGAAAGCAGCATCATTGTCTGTATTTTACAGTGAAGTTACTTTGTACTGTGGCCAAATGGCGTAATTCATGTCACCATAGTGTGCTCCTCTTGATTGCAGCACATCCTCCTTGCCTCCTCTTGACTGGCCGTTACCAAGTCATTACGGGCAGTGTGAACTGAAAATAGAAGTCCAGCCTAAAACTCATCACAGAGCTCACTATGAAACAGAGGGAAGCAGAGGAGCAGTAAAAGCATCTACTGGAGGACATCCTGTAGTGAAGGTAGGAAGTCTGGCTTTCTTGAATAGAAGATAATTTTTGAACTACAATTATTGGTATTTACAATGCTCTGAATTATTCCCTTGTGTGAAGCTTACAGTCCTTCCTGGGTAAGATTTTTCTCCCTTAAATGTAACTTGTTCAATATATAAGTTAGTTTTAGATGTTTAAGAATTTACAGTTTGCTACTGTTAGAGTGCATGTCACAGCTTTACCCTGTATGCAGCTCTATGTTTGTGAATGGATTCACAGTGCAATAGTTTATTACTTAACATATGCAACATGAACCTTAAGGAGGAAGACGTGTGCACGAGGGCAGGTAAGAAAAGTCGTAATGGATTAGTTGGAGCTACACTGGAATATGATACAGCTTCATTTGAATCAGCAGTCATCTTTCTTTTGGTATTGAGAGCTTCTGAACGCTATAAATGCCTCTTGGTCATATTTTTATTAGGTTATTTCTATGAATAGGTACCCGTAAATTCTATTAACTTTCACTTACATGTTCGAAGTAAATTAAGCTTGACTCTTCTCTTTCTCAGCATGAACCACAAGGTTATTAATAACAGGTTAATGGTAGCTATCTCCTTCGAAAGTAAGGCATCACCTAGTTTTTTTAGATTTGGACTGACTATTTGTAAGGGCAAGTATGACTTGTTTCTTGCTTTCTTTTTTGACATTGTTTCCATTGTCATAACAGAACCATGCAGGCTTTATTGTCTCTTAGAACAGTTTTCATCGGTTTCAAGAAAATGTAGTATTGCAAGCAACAGTCTCCTGGCTAACAGAGGTGGTGATACACTGACTGTTCTGGTAACTGGTACCTGCTGGTGACAGTTGCTTTGGCTGGGTTCTTTAGCTAACGTTAATATTCCAAATTGTAATGGCATCTAAAGTGTACTATGTAAATACTTTGCAAACACCATCCGGTTATGGGTGAGATAAGAATTAGATGTGAAGTCCTCATAAATTAGGCTTGGCTTTCATAAGAAAGCTTTGCCATCTTATTCTCTTTGAGGGGGAAGATGTGTGAGTTTGGTGCGGTGGGGATAACTGTGTGCACAAGCTGTGATGTGCTTCTCTGACTCAGAGTACAAATACCTTGCTCTGTGCTGGGAAGGCTTCTGGGTGAGTTAGGGGTAGTCACTGGTGACACCTTTAGTATCTATGGTGCCAGCTGGCTCACGCAGCTTGACAGGGAACCCAGCTCATTCACGGGATGTGGGAAGGTTGTGCAGAGGAACTGTGGGACTTGTTAAGATGCCTTAAGTTTGCCCCATCCTCGGGTGAAAGCAATGTCTCTTTATTTATTCCCCTCAGGCTCACTTAATGGTCTGTATCTGAATCCCAAGCCAGGCTAAGATAAAATGTAACCATTCATTTATAAGTCAAATCAGACAGCAATTATAACACTTTTCTAACACAAGTAAGAAAAAAATGTTAATCTGATTGCATTAAGGTTACAACGGGGTTTGTCTTTTTGTCCAAATGCAGGGTATTTCCCATTATTTTCCAGGAAAATAGCAGTCAGGGTTTGAGTCCGTAGTCTTTCACTATAGCACTCTGTACATTAAAAATGTGTTTAATATATTTATCCTATTCCAGTAGTCGGAAGTAACTCATTACAGCTTGAGACCAGATGAAAAGTGCTAATAGGATTGGCGTAACCAGTCCCCATTCTCTTTCTCCTGTAGTATAACCATGTTATTGCTTTTTCTCTTTATAGTTTATTCCTCCTCTCTGGCAAGCAAATTCTGTCATGCTTTGTAATTGCATCAATTTTGGAACAGCTGTAATGTTGTATCTATATAAATAAAGACATACCAGCAGAATTTAATTTTCTTGGACTATCTGCTCATTTTTTCTTGCCTAAGCAATCTCCTCCCTCCAAACTCTTTCATCTGATGAGTTTCTTCTCTCAACCTGACTCCTAGTCGTGTTCTTTGGGCCATTTATCAAACTCTTGGCTTACCTTGAACTTTTTTATTCTTCCTTTCTTCCTTTTAAGACTTTGTATCTTTCCTTTCTCTCCCTCCAAAAAAAAGATTGGTTTTCTGCATCCTGTTTTCTTTCTTGGATGTCTTACCTTATCCTTCCATTTTGATTCTTAATCCGAGCTCTTCATCCAAGTTTCAAGTTGTTCAGTGTTTTCCTTCTCATCACAATACCATGGCCTGACCAGCTCTGACTTTCTCCCACTGTCAGACCTGCTAGATTTCTTAGCACAGAAGAGGCCAGGGCCAAGTGCTTATCGGGGAAGTCTGTGCCACAAACTAGAGCAAATTAAGGATGCCTGGAAGCTGCAGGTCAGCCGGGGACAGTTCTTCATGTGGAGCTTTGTGTTGCTTTAGTCAGCGGAGAACAAGTAGACACAACTTTCACATGCCAAGGTGCTGGCACTGGAATTAAACACGTCATTAATGATGACAGAAACATGGGAGATTTTAGCTGACAAAAGTCTCTGCTGAGCTCTTGTAAAAGGCATTCAACTTTTTTTTTTTTTCCCAACGTTTTCTTCCCAACCCGTTGGTGCTTGTGTCTTGCACTTATATTTGCATTAAGGGAACTTGTTTTGCTGATGTTTATAAGATATGATAAATATATGTAGGCTTTCTTTTGTATATGAGCAAGTTGCTTTTAAGCTGCAGTACAAGATGCAAGTTAGAAAAAAACAGATCTGTAATCTGTGATTTACACCAAAGATTTAAAAAGCCATTTATTTGCATTAGAATTGTGAAATACTTTGTAATGACAAGAATGCTGTTTTAAAAATGGGGATAGTATTTATGTGTCTGACAGTCTCATGCTTTAAACACATGGATTGTACTATGCCTGTCTAAATGAAAATGAATACAAATGCAAATCAATATCCTATTTTGCAATTTGGCCTCCTCCAGCTGGATTAGAAATTAATTGTTGTGCTTGGTGGGAGAGAGGAAGTTGTTATGAAACAAAATATCGATTTGTATTAACTTTTTACTCACTGTTGGGAAAACCAGTATGCTAAGGGCCAAGTTTGGTGAAAGATAAATACTAAAGAGCTGTGAGCAGATGAAAATTACTTTATTTAAATAGAAAAATGAAATCTTTTCCAGCACTTTTATTACACAAATCCAGTTCACGATATGCATTGCTATTTGTTTCTGACTTAACTTCTCTTTTTGGTGCTCTTAGCTTTGCACCAGTAACTTCCATCTGTGTGATTACTGCAATAAAGTACTTGTCATTTTCTGGTGTGAAATAGCTGTATGTTAACCAGTGTCAGAGAGGAGAAGGGACGTTGGTCAGTAGAATAATATAGAATAGAATATTTCAGTTGGAAGGGACCTACAATGATCAGCAAGGCCAACTGCCACATCTTTGGGTGCTTGAAGGCCTGTGTGCCTTGGCTTGCTACATGATTTGTTTTGCTCTCGAATGTTATTTTGTGGAAAGCTAGAGTATTTAATTTCCGATCTGTGAAACTGTAGTTCTGCATGTACGTTTGATGTATTATTTAAAATAAAGATTTTAAGACAGTACATAGCTTCAAGCCATTAATCTATTAGTGCCTGTCATTAATCTATTACTAATACTGTACGATACCTGTTGCTAGGAGACTAAGCTTCTGACAAATTTGGCATCATCTGTTGTGAGTACATTTAATCAGCTTATTTCCAAATGTGAGGTAATGAAGTAAGTGAAGCATCATGCTTTGCATTGTAAGTCCACTGATTTTAAGGAAGCAAATTCTGTAATGAAATTCTCTTGTTTTCAGCTTTTTTTGAAGCAAAATGTTCTAAATAGCAGATACCTGTCTCTTTGATCTCTGCTTTCTTGGGAGTATGTCCCACCTAATCCATGTCATCTGGAAGAATCTATTTAACTTGGTAGAGAATCTGTAAGATAATGCTGACAGTTTTCACAGGGAAGGAATAAATAACTTGGTAGAATGGTTAGCGAGGAGAAGGTGGCAGGGGGAACTTTTGACATTCACATTATGTAGAAATTTTGTGTTGCATTGTCAGGAGACATAGAAAGTCTCCGAGCACTGTCTACCTTGACCTTTCTAATTTGATAGGTTATAGTCTTACCGTACCCACCTACGAAGACTTTTAAACAAATAGCTGCCACGTTTCTGACTCTTAAATGAATGATGGTCATTGCGTGAATTTCCCACCTTTCCTGCAGTTCAAATTGTACATAATAAAATGACATTTACACTTACAATTTGCTAGAATGAGATTTTACTGTTACCTAAAATGGTTGGAGTTCTTCACAGGACTTCATCTGGATAATTCTTATGAGCAAAAACACATAAGCATTTTAGAGCTGGTGGGCACACGATAAGGATCTCTGAGGGATATGTTGATTTTTCTTACTCTTGTCTTTTAGCTCTCTGATCTAAATGACTTTTTTTCTTGTTAAGACCGTTGAGCTACCAGCTACTCATTAGCACCGTTCTGGATGCAAGGAGTATCCGTCCTGTGCTCATTCACCACAGTGAGTCAGTTCTAGATGTGAACTATAATAAGGGTAACTTATTCTAAAATTGATGATGTATCTGCAGCAGACACCATATAGAATCTGCCTGTACCACATGCCTGCAAGACAATTTTGGGGCAGTGGCAGCTATTAAGAATTTGCCTGTACCAGAAGTGTCTTGTTGCCGTACTGCAGAGGGTTTCGGTGTAGGATCGTTCCTCAATTCCTCTGCCATAAGCACAGTTCTTACTGTGGCTGATTCGGCAGTAACAGAGGAGGGAGCATCATGTAATCCAAACGGACAACTCAGTATTACAGCTGAACAAAGGTGTAAGATCAAAAATAAAAGAAATGTTAAATTCAAAAATAGTCTACTTAAATAGTTCTACGGTTCTAGTCACTGACAGGCAAACAGTAACCTCCTGTGTGAGGTTAAATGGAGACCTGTGAAAGAAAGACTGAATGTCAGCTCTGTTTGAAGTGATTGCAGGGCTTGAAGTCATGACTGAAAAGCTGTAATGGAAGAAAGAGTAAACTAATTGAGCTAAAGTAAACTAATTTTGAACTATTTCGAAAGTTCTGAAACAGGAATGTGTTTTCAAAAAGCCTGTCAAACTCTGCCTGAGTTCTGGTGGAAAAAACTAGATCCTTTCATGTAGGTTATAACCCAGCAATGTCAGAGATGATCCAATAAATTAAAGTAATGAAGGATTGTCTAAATGAGTGTATGTTTCCTGGCCTGTTGTTCTGTGGCTGGCACCTTTTCCCAGGTGTTCTGCATAGGCAATTTATGTAGCTATTTTAATAACAAGTATAGTATCAGAATTCTCTCCTTCTAAGCCCAATAAACAGCGCACTTTTTCTGTATTTCATGACCCTTCCTATTCTTCTGGCTTTTCACTTTTCAATTTTTATTTTTGTCTTGAATTCTTCCCTATTTTGTACATCACCAGAAGGCAGGCATTAGCCCAGCTCTAACTGCCTCCTGTTGTTTGGTGACAACAACCCACAAATAAATCTAGAAGGCAGAAGGTAAGTCTTAGCCTGTGTGAACTGTGTAGTGGGCTGTATTGGGAAAGACATTGACCTTTGGATGAGATTCTAAAAATACATATCTTTCAAGAACAGTTTGGTGATTATTTAGGCATCTTCTGCTCCAGAATCCCCAAAACAGATACTAAAAGCCGTATTGATGCACGTACTATATGTTCGAATATTCAATCTAGAAAATACAGTAATTAATGTGAAAAACATTAATTGACATGCTGGACTACCCAGTGTTCTGCTTTTTGTATCATGCATTTACTAAAGTGTGGAAAAGTAGTATTTTTTTTCCAAAATAAAACCAATTTACGTGTTTGTTTTTTTTTTTTTCCTATAAGTTATGTAGGAATAATCTATTTCTCGTTTACTAAAGTGTGGAAAAGTAGTAATTTTTTTCCAAAATAAAACCAATTTACGTTTTTTTTTTTTTTCTATAAGTTATGTAGGAATAATCTATTTCTCTCAAATGCTTATCAAAAAATTGCCCATAGTATAATTTGGCATCGGGAGTTGGTATTTCAGTAATAGCACTTTTTTTTTTTAAGTGCAAAGAGCAAACTGCAGATGGCTGGTGTATTGTGATGGCTAGTTAAATGTGACTGGGAATTCTGCACTCTGTGAAGTTGTACTATCAGTTTAACCGTATTTCAGCTATGAATTGATCTCCTTTTTTGGGTAGCTTAGAGCGAGACTGGACTCTGAGCTAAAACAGTCTGCAAACTATGCCTGAAATTAGTATTTTAAATGTTTTCAATCCTGTCTGCAAGCAGTGAGTGTGAGATTTCAGAAATAGACATCTAAGTTTTTACACTTTGAAGGATGTTCTGTATGTTGTGTAAACATATGGCACAACATGACCAATAATGCAGTGATTATTTGCAATTACTTGTTTGCTTTAGTCCTTTGCTGGACTTGGTTGTCTTTGTGATGACCTTTTAAATTGTTTTTAAAATTAGACTTGTGGTACTATCTAATAGTTTATTAAAGTTTGTTCCTTTTATGTCTCATGATTTTTTTTCAGAATTGCAAAGGCCTGTGCTATTTTAAAGTCTTCAAACCAGTCTGCTCGATAAGTTTATTTAGCAAACAAGGAAGGAGGATGCTTTTTTGATGTGCGTGCTCTTCCTTCTCACTTGATGGAAAGGCACATCAAATAATCAAGTGATAGGAAATAAGTACTGCAGTTCAGGAAGGGGAAGTAGATGTTGTGTTGGTTTAACATATTTAATTTTAAAATCAGACATTTAGCTTTTTGTAGCATTATAACCATTGCAGAACCAGATGAAATAATTTAAAAATTCCTGTGTGTTGCTAAGACTTTCTGAGCCAGTGGCTGGGGCAGGGCCTAATAGATCTGGATGGAGTTTTCTTACACAAGTGTCTCCAGTTTCTTTTAAACAGCCCATTGAAGATTACAGGTCAGCTCTGCCAGGCCACAAGGAGTGACTGTGCTCAGTCTGACTTTCAAATAACTTCTCTGAACTCTAATTTCTTGGGTTTACGTGTATGGTTTGTTTCAGGCTTTTCAAAATGCATCTGTTGATGAATTCATGATCAATTGTACCACTGGTGTTAGTCTTCGTGTTTCTTCTGTTTCAAATTAGGTTCATCCTCATGCCTTTGGATTCCCTCGCTTTCATTCCCAGGTCACTGTTGATAGTTGTGCTGTTCTGTTGGCAGAGTAGCCCTTCAACTTTTAAACCAGTGGTCTTCCCAGTTCTGTAGGAAAGCAGCTGCACAGCACTCAAAAGTGAAATTCTTCTGGAGGAATGTCTGAAGAAAAAAGTTTGGTCCTTCAAAGCAGTGCACTGGTGCCATACTGTTGTCCAAAAGATTCCTAGTTTGTGGGTCACATCTCTGTAGTCTCAGAGGCAAAACATTTCAAAGGCGTGGTTTGCTTTTTTTCTTTAAATGAAATTAAAAAAAAATATTATTTTACTTTATAAGTAGACTAAAATTTTATCTGTGAAAGTTCTTTTCCTTAGTTTAGGTTTCATGGTGGATTATACCATGTCTTTACTCGTACAGTCTTTCAAAGTAAAAGTAAAAATACCTAAATCAAGAGCGCTTTATCTTTCCTTTCACCCCCATATAAAGGGGCCTTCATTCTCCTCCCTACTCCCCGTACCTTACACCCTTATCTTTGGGGGGGTTCTAAGGAATACAGAAGTCACTGAAATGCATCCAGCTGTCACAAGACTATCAAGGAGGAAATAACTAGTTGTAACATGCTTTTCCTATCAAGGTGTTGGAAAGCCTAGGAAATGTCCATCTGAGGGACGTGCTTAGTAAGTGCTTCTGGTGCTTTACACAGCTGTGTGTTTCCTTCCCCGTTCATGTTTGAACTGAGGATTTTTATGTGGTGCATTTGGTGAAGCCAGAGTTGTTAATCAAGTCTTTCATTCATTGTAGTTGTCCCCAGTTTTTCCCCTGACATTTTGTATTTCTGGACTATGCCCTATTTTTAGAGGCCCGTTTGTGTGTGAAAGCTTTCTTTCTAATCAGCCTACTTTACCAATCCAGTAATGCCATAAGCAGTGAATTAATTGTGCAAAGGCGAAGGAGCACTGAAGTGTTGATAAAATCTTCTTCATCTTCAATTAGCAGGCAAAGGCACATAAAAAATAAAACATGAGTATTAATCCCCAGTGAAAGTTTAGTTAAACGTGGCGATTTCCTAATAAATGCTGGAAAGTTTTGCAGGAAAATTGTTTTAAAAATACAATGAAATGGGTTTTGGCACTGTCTAAATGTTGTTAGTATCATGCTATTGCTTGATTGCTGAGCATTAAACTTCACTAATTAAATGATTTTTCACACACACCCCAGCCCCCCCCCCCCCCCCCCCCCCCCCCCGCCGTAACGCCCCCGCTCCGCTTTTTTTTTCTTTAGTTATTTTAGTCTGAAAGAATGGGCATGGGAAACCCTGACATCACTGCTGGATTCAGTGACACTACTAGCTATTGGGGCTTTTGTGAATAAGCAAAAGGGGATTTGGTTCAGAAAAAGAGAGTGTTTCAAAGTGATAGAAGTACCCATTTACTGTGAAGTGTCTGGTTTCTGTTGGATCTTTTTCTCAAGTCCTGTTATGGGTCCTAAGAAATCACATCTCGTGGATAAATAACATTTACACTTGAATGCAGATTGGTAATACTTGGCCTGCAATAATCAATGGAAAATACAGACAGAACCTTCTTAATTTAAAAAAAAAAAAAAAAAAGCAGGGAGGTAGAATCTTTAGCTACTAGAAACTAAAAAAACCTCTTGTCCTAAGCTTGTCAAGTGTTGCAAGCTTTCCTTTAAATCAGTGTGGAATTGATGACACGTGAGTCAGATATGCGCCTGATATAATCTGCATTTAATCTGGAAAAATGCTAACTTCTTTTCTCCAGGTTGATGCCTCTTATTTCATGTAACCTATTTGCTTTCTTCAGCAAGGAAAAGGTTCCCACCCCTGCCACAAAATTTCAAGTTTAAATGCCACTGTCTTCAGTGACCGAGTTAATCTATATAGTCTTGAGCATTACACAGATTTTTTTTAAGGATTTTCTATAAGTGTGTTAAGAATGTATCAATGTTTTTGTGATCTAAATTACAGCTTCTTGATGATCCAAAAAACTCTGTCGTTAACTTACTGTCACTGTAGTTACTTGGTAAAAATTGTACCTCAGCATTGCCACGCATGCAGGAGTTCACTGTATGCAGTATAGTAATAGGGCTGGAACTGCTTTGGCGCGAAGCCCTTCTGGCTTATCCTGTAGTGACCTTCAGTCTTTAGCCTTCCAGCTTTAGTTTAACTTACGCATGCACTGACCTTTGCTATGGAAACGATATAGAAACACAAAAACAACTTGGCTGAGTTTCCCCGGCAGAGCAGTGGGTGGTGTATCCGTGTTGGGTTACAGAGGAGGGTTTCTGGAGGTCAGCACTGACACTGTGCAGTACCTTAAGTTGTCTGCAGCACCCTGGTTGCCACTCCTGGGAAAGTAGTATAGCTTTTTTTTTTTTTAAAAGTACAATTAGTAACTTTTTTTTTTAGTGTGCAGGTCTAGGATTGCACATTAATAGAGTAAATGCTGGAAGGTATACTTGAAAATGCACCTAGTGCTCAACCAGTAGTTTAAGTTACAGCCTTTCTGCAAGTGACCCATGACTGCATCTTGGGCAGGCTGATCCTGGAGTAATTTATTGTACTGCCTCCTCGGGGGGGTGGTTCTGCAGCACTTCCCTGCAGGTTGTAAAATGCTATTCATTTAAATACCTACAGTCTGTATAGAGACATTATGTTCTTATATTGTGTGTTCTTTACTGAGGTGAACTAAAGGTACAGATACTATGGTTTTCATTATGTATTTGAATAAAATGTGATCTTTTCTTTCAAGTTAATTATGTAGGTATTTTCATTGAAGCAATTTTTTTTTACTGACTTAAATGTGTGGGCTGCTCAACATACAGAATTGTGCATAAAGCAGATGAGGTAACAAGAAAGTGTCACCCTGCAGTAAAGAAACTAGGAACAATCAACATTTTTTGAATAAGAACAAAACTGTATTTAAAAAAATATGTCTATTTTCTGGGTTTGAAGTTGATTTGGGGTAGTAAGTCTCCTTCGTTATTCACAAGACAGGTGTTGCATCAATAATAACAATTCAGGCTCTAAATATCATCTTTCTTTTGGGGGAAGAGATGGCACCATTCCCAAGAAACAGAAGGTAATTCAGCCTCCAGTGGGGACCAAGTGTGGTGGGCAGAAAGTTCTGCTTTGCTTACTACATAAAGGTTTTGTGTAGGGAGAGACATCCAAGGCTTACTCTCACCAGGATTCTTCATATAATGGATTTCAGGACACTTCCATACTCCTCAGCAATTTTACATTTTACTCTTGCAGAATTTGGAGAAATGAGTTGTCTTGTTAGACAAGATTTGAGGGGAAAATATACAAAGTTGTGCTTTAGAATTAATAATAAAGGTGGGGGGGATGTTGCTTGTTTTAGGTTTTTTTAATCAACATGATGTTTTTGACAATCTCTTCAGGTGCCTCAAAGTTTTAGCTAGCACACAAGGCTGTCTCATTAGCACTCGTAGCCTGTTACCTTTACTGTCTTTTTTTTTGCTGCTGGAAACATGAGGACACTGTGCAACCTGCTCATTGCTCAACTAAGACTGAAACGGTTCCTTTTTCTGCAGCCCCCGTTACTGTGATCAGGCCCTAAATCACACTCTACAATGTGGGGGATGGGGTTATGCTCTTCTTCCTCCCCCGCCCCCCCAGTTTACTTAATCGTCACACTTACTTGCACACATTGGTTCTGTTTATGGCTTTACATTGTTTTTCTTTTATACTGTTCTTTTATTTTAAACCTTGAATAAATGCAAAGTATAGATTTATAAAGTCTCTGCTACCTTGCCCATACATTACTACTCTGCCTAACCATATATATATATTGCAGTACTTTTAACAGGACTTAATTGCAGGTCCTTTAGCTCTGCCTAACCATATATATATATATTGCAGTGCTTTTAACAGGACTTAATTGCAGGTCCTTTACAGGAATTCATTTGAGACAAAGCTATAGTGTGAGCATCCAATTGCCATAGTGTAGGGGGGGAGGGGGAGAGACCTTGTTGGCTTGTTTGTTTCTTTAGAGACTGGTTTACACTAGCACGGCTTTTAGCTATGCATGAAACTGTCAGGGGGTTGTCCTGATGTTATTACAGATCATTTCTAATTATGAAATGCCTTACTGATATGTTTCTGCATAGGTCTCGTCTAAATTATTGCAGAAGTGTATTCTGTTGCATTATAATATTTCTCCTTGTAGTTTCCTTGGGGCATTAAATCTAATTTAATATATAAACCAGAAGGAAGGTGACTGAAGGTGGTACTACCATGTGGGCTCTTGTGGGGATCTTATGATTTCTTCTGAAGCTGTAATAACGTAGTTTCAAATTCCTACTTTGGTACAGCTAATGTAGTGAGACAGTCACCAAGCACACGAGCTTGTATCACAAGAGCATCAGACAGAAAATGCACTCGATAACCCATCAATATGGAACTAATCTGTTGGTGGGGTGGCACTTTTTGTCACACTTGCCCACCGCTTTCCCCTCCCACAACGGGCTTTGCAGAACTGTGTCCTCTGTAATAGCACATCTGGGTGAACTCTGCTCACGAGGAATGAAAGCAAAACCAGCATTAGACATGGCTTTGAGCAATTCAAATATATATATAATTCAAATATATGGCCATCGTAGGCAATACCATTGCAACTGTTGGCATGGGGTGTATTTTGCTTGATGAAATTTAAGCTCCTGCTCTCTGTAGGCTTCTGCAGAGGACAGTTTCTCCTCTGCCTGTAGATAAACCAGCTTCATTTTACAATTATGCACATGCACCCACCCACCCTTCTCTCCCCTGTCGATAGTATCTCGAGGATGGTTGTGTACATGTCCATTGTTAAGGAAAGGGAAGATAGCTTTAATTAGAAATTAGCTTTGTCAAAGTGACCCCATTTGGAAGTTATTCAAATTTTTGAATAGGTCTGGCTTGTAATTTATATAATTCCCAGTATTAGAGTGAACGCATTTAACAAACGTCACGTTTAGGCTCTATTCCATTGTGTTAAGATTTAATCTGAACTCTGAGGAAAATGGGTGGTGGAGACACTGTGCTGAGAGCTTGGGAGAAGATGGCCGCTGTAAATGCTGAACAAATACATGTCCCTAAATATTTTTTTAACTCCTAAAATAATCATAGAAAATATTAAAATATTTGTTTGGGTTTTATAAAAATTAATATATATATATCTCTTTTGGAAATATGTTGGCGTCCTGCATCAAGTATAAAATGGAAGGTATGGGTTTGTGTATCCAGTGGATGTAGGTGTCCCTGTACTCCACTGTCAACACAACAATAACTAAGAGTAAAGTTTGTTGTGTTCCTGTAGTTTGCAGGTGAGTTCTGACAGATGAAGGCAGAGAAACCTGTCAATACACTGATGGTCACAGGAGGTTCATTGTCTCCACTGTAACATTTGTAAATGCTTGAATATCACATTTATTGTCACATGAATAATCAAAGTAACACTGATAATCTAATCTGTCTCCACACAATGGCTGAGGGGTTTTTGATTTGGTTTGTCGGAGTTCTTTTGTTGGATTTAGCTCTGTTTGTACCAAGAGCTCCAGGGAGAACAAAAAGATTTTACATTTGACAAAACAAAAGCCTGCAAATAAGACGTGTGTATATATATATAAATGCAAATAAATGACATAATATAAGAAATCAGTTAGAAATATGTGATAGGTCATTTTGTTTGGTAAAAGCTGCCATGACTTCTAAAGATTGCTTGGCTTTTTGTGGCAGATATTTTTCCCTCATTATAATGAGGGTCTGAAGTGGTAAGGATTGTTAAATCCATGAGGAGATGTGACTTTGTGATTTTAAAGATATGAAGTTGGTTTGTTCTGCTTGCCCCTGTGTCCGTGAATTCTCGATGGTGGCTGGTATCGGGGGGAGGCAGCTGAGAACTCATGGAGTTTAAGGACAGAAACCGGTCTGTGCAACCTCCTTTGTAGTCTGTGTGCAACACAGTACAAATGGACTGCACGTTTGATGGTGAAAGTTGAACAGGACTGGCCAACTAAAGACACCACAGCTGGGAGATGTTGTGCCTCTCCTGAGAAGGGTACAAGGAGATCTGAGGACAACAGAATTGAGTATTCTTTGTCTGCAACTGTGAAAAGCAGTGCTGTCTCCTCACTGCAGTCATCATCTAGAGATCTCCCAGCCCAGAAAAGCAATAGAAGCAGTAATTCCGAACAGTTTCCTTTCTTTCCTCTCCATTCACTTAAAATAAAAGAAATTAAAAAAAAAAAAGTGGCACAGGTGTTTTCTCTGAGAGCACTCTCATAATGCTGTGAGCGTAACAAATAATGTATTCCCTCTATTGACGTTTTGTGTTCAGCTGCTCAAGAGTTGTATGTTGTTGCTCCGTGACAGTTACATGCTGTAGCTTGTAGATTTGCTGCATGTCTCAGGAATTGTATTAGATTTTGTGTGTGTGCTGGATACGAAGAGGTGAAGAACAAGCCTCGGTTGTTGTTCTGGGTTTGAGTAAGCTTGGTTTTATTTGTCTTTGGTGGTTGAGATTTCAGCTTCTGAGGCTTAAGCTCACTGAGCAAGTAGGAAGAACATAAACTACAATTAATGGAGGGGAGGTATGAGGATGCTGTTGTATCTAGATGGATTCATTAATGAGTATTGTATCTTGGACAAAAGCATTTGTATAAGGCTGAAAGCTTTGAAAATGGCTCTTTAGAGTTCCAGACTTCTGTTGGAAACCAAATTTCTGTTTTTGATTGAGAGAGCTCTCATAAAAGTACCAAGACTGGGATGTGCTGTCACAGCCATCACTTTGCTCTAGAAAAGAGGCGTTCATTTGGTGTACGTGAAACTTGCTGTCAATAGTAGTGAACCAAGACACACATCTGCAGCAGTGCTCCTCATCCCTGGGTGTGGGTGTGCTTTGGGTTTTGTTCTGCTGGCTGCCCCCGCGGAATTACTCTGGTAAGTAGGTTAAATTGACATGGGTTTGTTTGGTTTTTAAGTGTTAGCTCTGTAAAGAGCTTGGACAATATTGTGTGACCAAAGAACTCTCCCTAGAGACAAAAATATTGACGTGACAAAACCACATTTAAAGGATGAGTGTCTGGTCCTCCCTCTGGTTTGAGCATAAGTTGATGCTGAAGTCGATGAAATGTAAAATTGCTGCGTTGCTTTTTAGAAATGACATAATTGCAGCGTGCCTCAGTCTGCCCATTGCAGGAAGGTGAAGGAAGCTTCAGGCTTTATAAGACTTACTTTATAGGCTTCGGATTTAAAATTGCAGTGGCTAAAGGAAACTTGCATGTTACTATTAGTTAAATTTGTTTCCGTACGTATGTGGGATAATATGTTAGCAATGTTCTGTCATAAAACTAACCTTTTCTTCTAGAACTTGTTTATGTATTTTTTTCCTGATGTTTTAATGTGGCTTTGTGCCTAGAACTACTACTGTTAGCCCAAATAACAGGCAGTTTGACAACTGAGTGCATTGGTGGGTAGTCTTATATACCAGAAAAGGAAAGATGCAATAATTAACTTTTATCAAATGTTGGTTTCTTTGCCAAAAACAAATCTTATTTGATTTTTTGGCTAGGAATTATATTTTCTTTATCCTAACATAATACGTTTGCGTTCACAGAACCTCTTAAGTCCAAAAAAAACTTGTTATTGCACTCCATTAGAGGAAAAAATTTGCGTTCACAGAACTTGTTATTGCACTCCATTAGAGGAAAAACTAAACTTTAAAATGTTTTTAGTATTTCTAGTAACTAGGTGCATCTTAGCAAAATTGGTAATTTGGCTTGCATTGAAAACAGTATCAGAAACATGCCTATAACACAGCATAGTTTTGCTGTAGAAATTCTGTGGATAATAGTATTCTTTTCTTGTTGGGAGATTAAAAAGTACTAAAGACATTTTGATAACCATTTGTTCTGGTAAGTGTCATTGCTGATACTTGTATTGATGGATGGGTGCCCGTACTCGGTGTTGTGATTTCAGAAGAGACTAGAGATGTTTGTAATTAAATACTGCTCTTGGGCTCTTAAGTCTTTGTACTAGTTGTGTATTTATATTATGGACATACAAACACAGAAAAAGTCAACTAATATTTTAATATTGCTTCTACTTTTTCATCAGCTCCTGGGCTACAGCGAGAAGCCAGTAAACCTACAGATGTTCATCGGAACAGCAGACGATCGCTACTTAAGGCCTCATGCCTTCTACCAGGTGCACCGGATCACTGGAAAAACAGTTGCAACAGCAAGTCAGGAGATAATAATTGCCAGCACAAAAGTTTTGGAAATACCACTTCTTCCTGAAAATAACATGTCAGCCAGGTACACCACAGCATAAATTAGCTTTTACATTGGTTTGGGGTTGGTTTTTTTTCATTTGTGCAAGGGTGAAAGAAAAATCTTGTAGAATAGGATATTTTCTACAAATATGGTTCATGATTCAGGTAGACACAGCTCTTTAAACACGCCAATGTTTCGGTAGTCAAAAGTAAAGGAGTAGAGAAACAGGGCAGCTGGTAAGATTGACGGGGAGGTAGATGAGTGCTGCTGGGATTCTGCTTTCCCAGACAATCCATGCTTAGGGGTAACTCCACAGCTGTAGAATTGCACATGGGTTACTGGCCTCTAGAGGTTTTGTCTTATGAAGACATAAGACTTTTCTTCTAAGAAAACACAGTCATACAGAGTTGTTTGTTTCTTGATTGAATGTGGTGATTTCACTCCTGGTACCTTGGTAGGCCGTTTCCTTTTTTTTTCTTTTTTTTTTCTATTTTCAGCAGTTGCATTATTCTGTTTTTTCAGGTCTTGCCAGATATAATGTGCTAAATAATAGTTTAATGGTTAGTTATAGCAACAATTAAACTGTTCTGTTCTAGCTGGAGGATTGGTAAATGCAGTAAAGCACAATTGTTCATGTATCACACTTGTTTCTTATATGGACTTCTGAAGTCAGCTTCACTCTTCCTAGTTGCAGACTTCATTCTCGTTCCATTGAATGTTATGAACCTGTGCTGAGGTGCAGGGTAACACTCCTCACGGGTTTGTGTGTATGTCTTACTTTATTAAAGTATGTGTGTTTCATGGATAATGGATAGCTATGTGGAATGGGAGCTGGGGTTTGACGGCTACACTTTTGTTGTTCTGTAGTCCCTCCAAAGGCAGAACTGAATACAGGTCTCTTGCTTCTTGTAAATGATGTTTACGATGTTAAATAACTTACTTTGAAGGTTAAACAATGTGCAATAACATGTAATCTTTTAAAGGTTCAAAAAAGAAGCAGCTAGACGTTTATAAGACAAAATGTTTCAGCAGAGTACTTGCTGCCATTTTTGATACTAACAGATCTTCTAATCTCAGACATTTAAAATAACATAATATGGGGAAAATTAGAACAGTTTTCATTCTTTAACAAAAGAAAGGCTTACAGAGTATACTTTGGCAATAGTTTGATTCATTTTCTTTCATTTCTCTTCTGATCCATCCACCCTCACCTATCTCCAGTATCGATTGTGCTGGTATTTTGAAACTTCGCAATTCAGATATAGAACTCCGTAAAGGAGAGACAGATATTGGAAGAAAGAATACCAGAGTGCGGCTTGTGTTTCGTGTTCACATCCCACAGCCTAGTGGAAAAGTCTTATCTCTGCAGACTGCTTCCATACCTGTTGAATGCTGTAAGATTGCTTTAACTATACATAATTTATACTCATGTTTTCTGCATGTGTTAGCAATATTCTGATGATTTTGTCAGAATTGTATATAACAAGTGTGTGTAAAAAGCATTGTGTGTAAAGAGCTGAATTACCAAAAATTAATATGCCTTTTTTTAAAGGAGGTACTTGCCCAGTGGCAGCCTGAAGGTTTTGAGGAAAACCAATGTTTTAGCCTTTAAACCTAATGCTGCAGTCACACAGTTAGCACCTTCAGGAGTTTTGTGTATGAGCAGAGACAGCTGATATACCTCAGTGAAAATAAATAGCCATTTTGGGAAGAACTAATACCATTTCATTTACAAGAGTCTGTACCATTACTTGTCTTCATACAGTATTATCTAATGAACAGCTGAACTTCCAGACAGGCCATTTGTTCAATGCTGGCACTGAGGAATGAAAACGTGACCTTAAACAATCTGAATTTCTCCTAGAACTCATTTTGTCTATCAAGTACTAAAGTAACTTTTAAACCAGTATTCCTAAACTAAAAAATTTCATTTGCTGTAACAGTAGAGACCGTTGGGATTCATTACTACTTGGTGTTTCTTTTCTATAATTATGTAATTCCAACCTAATTTTAAACGCAAAGATAAATCATACAGAAATATGATTTTTATATGTAAATAGACAGTAATTTTAGTTTCACCCCTTATTCTTCAAGTTAGGAACATAAGAGAAATGTCACTGTGATTAAAATTGTGACTAATACTTTTTTCCTTGATTTCTTTTTTTAAAGCTCAGCGATCTGCTCAAGAACTTCCTCAGATTGAGAAGTACAGCATCAATAGCTGCTCAGTAAATGGAGGCCATGAAATGGTGGTGACAGGATCCAATTTTCTTCCAGAATCCAAAATTATATTTTTTGAAAAAGGACAAGGTAAGTGCTATCTTACTCTTTTTTTTTTTTTTTTTTTTTTCTTGAAAACAAAACCAAAAACACTACCTAAGCCTGATTTTTAGGAAGTAAGGCTGTTTTTAAAAGAAAAAAAAGTCACGAGTAGTAATCTGAAACTTGATCTGTATGCTGGTTGGCAATTATTAATGAAATAATACTTGTGATTCAGGAAGACAGTTGCAGGCTAACTGTGAGTTGTGTATATTTGAAAGATGCTGTTGACAGATCGTATTCTCCTTCTATTACAAAAAAAAAGGGAACTAATGTAAATATACTAATTGGCACTCATGTCGTGTTATGCCCAATTTAATCATTGCACAGCAACTTACTTGCTCCTAGAAATGAAATAAAAATCAGTTAGAAAACACAACTGGGGGTTTTTTCCATATATTTGCATTTTCTACAGAAGTTACCCTTAGGGATGCACTTTTTTAAATGTCTAAAGATCTGGCTCAGATCTGGTGTGCAGTGGGTGCTCCAGCTGTGTCTGATCTGCACCTGTGAGCAGGGGGGGCCGCGTGCAGGTAACACAGCAGCAGCAGAACAGCCGTGACGCTGTGTGCTTGACAGGCTGGTCAGGTTCTGAATTGCCAAGAAATCAGAAATGTGATACTCCATTGTATTACATGATTCTCATGCTCTAGAATCCAAGTTCAGCTTTTGAGGCGACACTTAGTAGTAGGTGAGAACTGCAGAAGGCTTACACTTGTATATTAGCAAAGTAGAGTGGAAAATGCTATTGCAGGTTTGCATCTCAGTTAAGGTACACTCAGGACATGGTGTTCTCTTCATGCAGTGAAATCTGTGGAAAAGCTTAAGTGCTGGCTACTGATCTCATGAAACCAAACAAATTATACTTTGAGAGGGTAGTAGATTAAATTTTTCAGTTTAATGTGTAGGAAATTGAATCTCAAAGCAAGCAAGAAACTTGTAATTACATATAAACAAAAATGTTTTAGAAATATCTATAGAAAAATCTACAAGTTTGAAAGCTTTTTTTATCACTTTCATAATGATGCAACTCCATAGAGAATTTAACACTGAAAAAAAACCTTATCAAATACTTTTCATTTTTAGTTTACTACAATCAGATACAATGAATGTTTTGCAAGTTTTCTTTGCTTTTGTTTTGTATCATATACAGGCGCACACACACACACACTCAGGTACATACATATTACTACAAGATATTCAGTTACTCAGCATTATTTGTTCTGGAGCTCTTCTGAATATACATCCTGATCTTAATACTTCTTATTTAGACTAAAATGCATGAAAGATAGTTGAAAATTTGGGACTAAGCTGTCTTAATACATAGAGTTCCTTTTCTTCCCTAATTATCCCTGTAACATAGAGAGCATAAAATTTGAACAACTGAAATTATCATTGCTGTGACTTGAATATCTGATTTTGAACTTCCAGGAAAACAGCAGCAAAAGTAGATCATAAAACAAAAGTTTGCAACCAAGTCCAATTCTTCTACACCTTATTATTTCCTTAATTATTTAATTAGAATAATTGGGAGGGTTTATTAGCAAATAAAGCGTAAGGGGGAGGGTATGTAATACTGAGTCCTGAGACACCAGTTGAAGGCCTTCCGAAGCGCTGCTGTAGGCCATAGGTTCCCTGAGGGCCTGTACAACACCCACAGCGGAGAGAGGCCGGCGTTAGAGGAAGGGCAGTGGGTTGTGCTGGGTCAGAGCAGAGAGGTTCCCCGGGGGGATTGCCTTCCCTCCCGACACAGACAGACACAGACAGACACAGACAGACACAGACAGACACAGACAGACACAGACAGACACAGACAGACACAGACAGACACAGACAGACACAGACAGACACAGACAGACACAGACAGACACAGACAGACACAGACAGACACAGACAGACACAGACAGACACAGACAGACACAGACAGACACAGACAGACACAGACAGGCACAGACAGCTTCCCGGGGTCTTTCAGTTCAGGGGAGGTGTGTGTATGAAAGGTGTAACGTGTGGGTATGGGCATGAAGGTACGGCCTAAGTTATCTCTCACATGCTGACTTAGAGGTTAAGTCATCAGCATGTTTGTTTGAATAGCCACAAGAGTCAGTAGTAATTTAACTACCTTTCAAAAATGTTTTTAGAAAAATGGGGAAAACATCCCTTGGTAGACTCATCTCCTCTGGAACTGAATCAGCAGGTGCCCTTAGAACACAGAACCCTGCACAGCACACAGCTTACTGACAGCGCAGTGTTTAAACTCCTAAAGCATCCCTATGCTTTATGCTGTGTTTACACTGTGTCTCTGGCAGCTGACTGGCCTCTTTATGGCTGAAAATAAATTCAGTTTTATATTAAGTATTTGTGTATTTTTAAGATTAAGAGTTTTATGAAATGCTTTTTGCTTGAACTATTTTTAACTTTCTCTCAACAGATGGACGACCTCAGTGGGAGGTAGAAGGGAAGATAATTAGGGAAAAATGTCAAGGGGTGAGAAACAATTTTTCTGACTCTAGAAAGCTTTCTGCTCTAAAATGAGAAACCAGATCTCTTCATTGTTGTTCTGAAATTTAGGCTTCATTTAGTAAAGTAAGTAGATCATTGGCTGATTCAGACAGACAACTGGAGACTTCTAAATTGGCTTAATACTGTAAAGTAGCCATTAAGATGATGCTCTGAAGGAACTGAAAATGCTTGTTGTGAAAGCAATGAAAAAAGAAATTGAGAACTGAGAAGAAAAAACTGGAGACAATTTTGCTAAGTTGAGAAATGATTTCCAGTACGCTAAAATTTTTTCGTAAAAGCTTAATGATCCAAAATGCAATTCTTTGACTACTGGAAGGGTTTTTTTATACTCTAGCAGATAAACCAAGCATTCTTTGAATGATGTGTTTGTTTAATTAAAAGCATTACCTTCAGAGCACTTGTGTTGAAAAAAGGAAAAAAAAAGTTTGCTTATAGTACTTTTTTTACTATGTAATACGCATCAACTTTAAGTTTACCTATTTCAGAATATCAGTTTTCTTTAGTTTTGCAATAAGTGGTTTAGCTTTTCTGTAATTAACAGTATTTTCATTTGCATTTGATATGTAAAACTTCTTTGTTTCGATTTTCATATAGGCAAACATCATACTTGAAGTTCCTCCATACCATAACAAAACCATTACAGCTGCCGTTCAGGTGCAGTTTTATCTCTGCAATGGCAAGAGGAAAAAAAGCCAGTCTCAACGTTTTACTTATACACCAGGTACTGTATTTAAAAAAAAAAAAAAGAAAACCAAAAAAACCCAAATATTTAGAAGTTGCATTTTATTTTGTTTTTTAAAGTAGGCATTTGAAAGTAATTCAAACAGTCTTTTACCTTTAACAGGTAGGTATAAGTAGCTTTGAATTGGTTGTAAAACAACTTAAGCTTGTCTAATTAAAAAGCTGAAGGTTATAGTAATAGCTACAGCGCTATGATTACAGTGAGGTATTTCTTTGTTATACTTTTTACAGAATAATTTGCATTCTACTTTTCTTTGAGACTAACAGTGATTCTCAGAAGCTGATCTTCCAAATAATCCTATTGATGACCTGGAGGATAGTGAGATCATAGAAGAGCGGGTTTTAGGCATTTCCCCCCCTCAAATGTCAAAAACCCCGAGGTTTAGAAACAAGAAAGATCTTAAAAAAAAAAAGTCACTGCTTAAATAAGAAGCAGATTTAATTATAACTGCAGCTGTTATTGCACAAGTGTTTTAAAATCCATTTTATCTGTAAATATATATAGCAGTTTCTTTAACAGTATATTGTACAAAGTAATAATTGAACAGATAAAAGCATTAGTGTTTTCTGTTTGTACTTAAAATCTGTATCTTCTCATGAGCCTACCAGTAGCTTGAAAAAAAAAATCCTGTAACTGAAACTGTGTCAGTTTGTAAGTCTCTGTGTTATCAGAACAGTTGTTACCATCATTGAAATTGGGGGATATGCTGGGAGAGTGGCTCTAACTAGAACAACAGGCGTGACTGTGTTGCCAAAGTTCAGCTGTCACCTTGATCAGAGTCTAAGGGAAGCCTGAAGCCAGCTAAAACACTAATTCCCCATTGCCCAGTGCCTGACACTGAACTCTGGGGAGCCCAGGAGCAGCCCTTGTCCCCACCCCCCTGATGAGCTGTATCCTTTAGATGTGCCGGACTGTTCTCTGGCTATGGTGCAAATGTCTTTAAAAACATACATTGCATAGGAGGGTATTTTAGAAGGGAAGGTAGTTGCCGTTGAACATGTGCTAGGAGAATTCTTCTGGCTTTTAAGGGTTATAAAAAGGCATAAGGTATAAAAAAGCAAAAGCAGAGCAAAAGAAGTGGAATTAGAGCAAGGACATTAACCCTACTGTCATGGCTGTTACACGGCAATTAGTGTGTATTTCTCACAGTCTACAAATGGGTTGGAATCGTAATAGTGTTTTACTTTTTCTAGTTATAATGAAGCAAGAGCACAGAGATGAGGTGGATTTGTCTGCTGTTCCGTCTTTGGCCCTGCCTCACACAAGCAATGTCCAGGGCCTGCATTCCATCCGAACTCAATTGCCTTCACCAGAGCAAGGGCATCCACACGACAACTTACTGTCTACATCACCCAGGAGCCTTGTGTGTCCAGTTCAACCACCCTACACGGCAATGGTGACCTCAGCAGTATCCCACCTCCCACATATGCAAGGTAGAAACCTTAGTCCAGGTGAAGAGTGTCATGTTTTGCCTCCTGCTGTGGTTCAGTCTTTTCAGGTAACATCAGCACCTCCTGTGAGACCTTCTTACCAGCCTATGCAGTCTAATGATGTATACAACGGACAGTCTGGTCTTCCTATGAACTCTGCCTCCAGCCAAGGATTTGATACTGTTTCCTTTCAGCAGGACACAGCTGTACCTCATTTGATAAATCTTAGCTGCCAAGCTCTACCACCAATGCAGTTTCATTCTTCAAATCCAGGTTCTGTGTCAACATCAAGTACAGCAGGGCACCCGCTAGCACACCCAGCTCATTCAGGACAGTCGTCTCCTCACCTGCCATCGATGGGATACCACTGCCCGAGTGCTGGGCAGGGCTCCATCCCTTCTGCGATGAGTCGGTCCCTCGGGCAGTCCTCTCCCCAGCTGCAGCAAGTCCCATACCATTCTACAAACCCAGCGTCCGCTTCGTCCCCGTCCCCGACAGCCTCCCACCCTTTGGTCCACTCGCCGCTCTCTGGACCTTCTTCTCCCCAGCTCCAGCCTCTGCCTTATCAGTCTCCCAGCTCAGGACCTGCCGCGTCTCCCCCGCCGGCCGCCGCCGGTCGCTCTGGCCAGCACTCCCCTCAGGCACACAGCCCCGCACTGGGGGGTCTTACCGCCGCGCCGTCCCTGGTGCACCACGCCGTCTGCGATTCATCTCCGTTCTCACCAGATGGGGCAGCTATTAACATTAAACCAGAACCTGAAGATCGAGAACTGAATTTTCAAACAATAGGACTGCAAGACATCACACTAGATGATGGTAAGTAGATCTAATAGTTTAATAGGGGGATATAATCTACATTAAACTACAGAGTGGGTGTGGGACTGTTGTTTCATTTTGTTTAGAATGCACTCCTTTCCACGGAAGTGAGTTTGTATCATCAAAATGAACTTATATTTTTGTGCCCAAAGCAGTGGCTTAGTTAAAACTAATGATCTCAGCTGTAAATTTGTAGTTACAAAGTTCAAGTACTTTAATTTGCCCATAGACTTTGCTTTTGTCATAAATCAGGGCTTGAGAATGAACGCCTACACACGGACGCATTATATACAAGGAATTAATTCTGATTGTCTTGTTGACATGTTTCAGAGAAAGTCATAATAGTATATCTAAGTTGCATAAATGTAGTTTGGAGTCGTCTTGGACTTTCCCAGTTCTGATGGGCAGGCAGTTTTTTTAAGATAGATCACATGCTTTTTGGCACTGCCTTGGTCTCTTCACAGACATCCTGTAGGTCTGCTGTCAGCATTCAGCACCTCTGCTCACAGTAGCTGTTTGCTTTCTCCTTCCCACTCTGGCCACCTTTTTGAGAAATTCACTTGTTTATCATAAACCAAACAAGGACATTCTAGTGTTAAAGGCCAGGCTATAAAGTTCTCTAAATACTTGGACAGTGTTAATTTACAAAACTTGACCAAGCAAGTGAAAAGAAAGAGCTATCAGGTCCTAAGCAAGTACTGGGGACATAGATGCAAAGCATTTTAAAGAATGCCATGGTAGGAAGACTGGAAGAACAGAAGGCCTGGCCTTAAAAGGCGTCTAAAAGGTGTTTGATATTGATGATGGGAATCTTACTCTTTCTTTTCCACAATTGCCTTAAATGTTGTGGGGTTTGCGAGTTGTTTTTTATCATTCCTAGCAGTTACTTATTTGTATCAGTGGCAGTGTAAAAACTTCAGTGTAGGCCGTGTGTTAAATACCCACCACTGGGACAGCAGGCCCAGTTCCTTGCACAAATGGAGCTTTGCTGTTGTTACCTCCAGTCAGGAGCAAGAAACTTGAGTAAGAAATGCCTTTAAAGACACAGCATACTAGGAAGAAAATGTGAGAAACTGATGCTATAAGTAGGCTTTCAGTTAAATGGCCACCCTAATTAAACAAAGCTCTCTTTTTAGAAGCACTGTTTATCAGTGAACTTACCATTATTTAGAAAGGAACGAAGAGACTGATTCTATCAAGGACTTGCTGAGGGGAGAAGAGCAAGGCTCTAAGACAAAATGCAACCAAAAAAAAAAAATTAGCATTTTGTACTTCTGTACTAGAAGAGTGAGGAACAAATCTGATGTTTCAAGAAGTGTCATGGTAGAACCTACCTTTTTTTCATCCTTCTCTCCACACTCACAAAAAAAAAATGTGGAAATTAATAAAATACAACTAAATACTGTAGTTAAGCTTTTCACAATATAAGCAGAAGTGTTTAGCATTTAGGAGCATCTTGGCAGCGTGTTTATACCTGTTCAGAAATTTTGGTGAATGCACAGTAAAAAGAAAGCCAATTTTTTTTCCCTGTATTACAAATATTTGTTGCTTTTAGAAACTGTTTCCATTGCTTAACGCAATGAAATTACTGAGAGGTTTCTGTGCTGACAAAGACATGGAATCACAGAAAAAGCTGTGAGAGCCACGCTTAAGGAGTGGCCACTTGCTAATAGTTTAGGGAAGTATATAATCTATAAATATGCGTATATATCAATATCTGTATGAATCAAATGGCCACAGCCTTATTAATTTCTGTTTTTGAATAAAGATTGCTATGGAAGTATAATGAAGGTGTGAAAACAGGCGATTGAACTATATGCTTCCTATATGGAAAATTGGACATGGTTTTAAGTGCAAGACTGGCACTTGGCAGGAACAGTCCATCACAAGCGCAGAGCGTACCTTCATTTCGGTTCCGCTCACGGCACGGCCATTCCATGGTTGCTTGAGGGGTTGGGCTCACTTGGGTTTGTTTTTTTTTCATTTCCGAACTGCAAATACAAATCAGATGTCTGGCCTGAAACCTGCTGTTCCAAAAATCTTGAAGGGCGTAGTGACAAGAAACAAGCTGCTCAATTCTCTCAACATGAGTAAATACTTCCTCTGTTTAATCAGCTTTAAATAGAAAACATGTTTAGACAGGAACACTTTTTTAATAATGTATCTAATGTATTACTGTGGTTTAAAAATTAAAATTTTTCTTATGTATATAATTGAATTTTAGTGTCCATACAAGCAGAGCTAGACACAAATAGCAAATCAGTTCTTCTACATTAATGTTATAACAATTAAGGAAAAAAATCCAAACATAATCATATACATAAATGAATGTTGATACAGTGTGTTCTCCCAGCTAATATATCAAACCTGAAAGCTATATTTAGTTGGAAAATAGGTTTTTAAGAGTTGCCAATTAAGGCAAATAAACCTCTCAAAATAAAACACTAAGGCAAAGCCAATTGAAAATTTTATAAATCATGTCTGGATTACTAACCATAAATAATTTAAGACAGTAGTTTTTTAAAAAGTAAACGAAAAACTCAAAAAACCATGACAGCATAGATGATATTCTTTAAGTAATGTGCACTATTTCAAAATTAGCATAGTAGATACTTCCTTTGCCGAGAAAACAAAATATTTTAAGACCTTTTAACTAAACTTTGAGTGTAGTATGGAAATGCTACCTCATGACAAAATTAGTCCCAGAATTACTAAGTTGTTTAGCTTAATAGAGTAGGATTTAAAATTCTTTTAAAAACAAACAGCAACAAAAACCTAACCAAACAAAAAAAATCCCCACCCCACCTACAATCTGGATAGTAGTTACGTAAATTCCTTTAAGCAAGACTCCTAAAAAGTGAATCTTACCGCCTCTTCAGCCAATGTTCAGGCTTTTCTTCAAAAAAACCCCAAATCCACTCCTTAATTCAGAACTGCAAAGCTGCTTCATCCACCAGCACTCAAGCCATCTGGGTTAGTCTTTATCCAGCGTCTCCTGGAAGGTGTCACACACCTGGATTCACCATTCGTAGCTTCTCCGCACAGTCAGATCTGCTTGTCAGTCACCAGAACGCAGTTTCTGTCTAAATGTTACCGTATTCCTCTGCCCTTTCCCAGCTGGAGCAAGCTGGGCCTTGGTCAGTCTGGGAGTGAAAGAGGGTCACACAGTTTAGAGGCAGATCCTGTCCCTGGCTGGCTGCAGAATGAACGCTTCCACCCACCCCCTTCTTTTTGCCTCCTGAAGTCTGTGTGGCTCTTTGTTTTCTTGCTTTTCAACAGGATCTGATTGATGTCTTTAGGCTCTTCTAACTTCCACCTTGAATTTGCTGGTTTTTGGCTTCCCCTCTTCCCATCCTTGCTCCCTGCAGGAAAGACTTCCTAATTCACTTGAAGAAACAAGGGATCTAACTGCGTGAGGACACCAAGATATGAAATTGAAATGATACCACAGAAAACACTTCAAACATAACACCATTTCAAATTTGTACTTATATGCTACTGCTTAAAAGGTGTTCTGAAAAACAGCGCTCGTTTCTGCTTAGGTCTTTGCAATAGTCACATCTGCACAAACTGGTAACTTTTGGACTGGAACTATGTAAACACAGCTTCTTGCTCTTCATTTGTCCCCTCTGCTTTTCCTCTCCTGACCCCGGTATGTTGGGCCTTCTTTTTCCCTTAACATTTTTCAGCAAGTGCCCTCTGCCCAGCTCCCTGGGCTAACGTTTCCCTCTAGAGACAGTGGAATATTTAGGGTTGCAAAATATAGGTATAAAAGGGGCAGCTGAAGTGACAAACAGGCTCTTGGTCTTTCTGTCCTTTCCCATGTCCCTCATCCATACTGGGCTCTGTTGTACGCTCATCTAATAAATGTCCCATTTCTTCCCCACTTGAAGAAAAGCTTGTCAAAGTTAGACTCGATCTAGTTACATGATGAGGCCTTGTTAATTTTTTTCCCCCCACTCTGTTATTAAAAAGTAATCCTAGTGTGGTGATTCACCTATCCCACTGTCAAGTTTACGTTTTAAATCAATTCTAATACTGTTGATCTCAAATTTAATCTCTTGTGGGTTGCAGTTTAGGAGTGAGTTTACCTTGGATTTCATGGCTTTCTACAGTGATGAGATTTCTAACGATTTTTAAGGTGTTACGTGAGGCTGTATTCAGCAAACCAGGATGACCTTCTACTAATCCTCTTACATTTTGTTACTCATTGCATCTCCATTACATAAAGCTGGAGATTAGAAAATCCAGTATGTGGATTTACTATAAATCATAACTAGAAATCCTGTAACCGTTCTGTGTACATAAAGCAATAAGTCTGCTTTGTCAGGCACATTACACGTAGAATTCTAAGCCATTTGCATTTATTCATTTTAATAGGTCTGTGATAACTCTCTAGCTGATAAATTCTCTTGCTGGGGAACTCGGAGATCATTCTGATCTTTGCTAGAAAATTTGCACATCTCTTGCAGTTAGCTTTGTACAGTAGCTTCAGCTTGATTTCTGGAGAATCACAGTAGTAGCTACAAAAAAAGTATTGGAGAATAACAGTACTTTGTATTTCTCTATATATTCAAAATATATGCATTAACAGGGCATTCTTAATTAAGGCAGCGTCCTGCCAAACAAAGCATTGAAGCTCTACAGAAACACAGAAAAGTTCCGAATTCTAGGGTCTAGCTCAGCATGGAGGAGAGTGGCTCAAAAACCTGTTGTCTTGCTGGTGCAACTCCAACTTGAGATGCTGTTGAGATGCACGTCTCAAACTCAAGCACAGGATGAAACGGTGCATCTTGCAGCCGCCCTGAGACGGGTGTAGGGGACAGGAATCCAGCCTACATCAGACACAAACTCTCAGAATATTCCTGTTGATAAAAGGCATTCCAAGAGTTACACTGGTATAAATTGTTTAGTAAGGCTGTGTTCAAACGCCTCCTTTCTTAGTGTTCTATATATTAAATATATATTGTCAAGCAGTATGGAGATAGCCATAAAAAGCAGTTTATGGTTCTGATTCTTCTCATAAAGGACTCCTGCAGTCAGGTGTTGAGGTTGGGTGAGGTGATAAGGTAGAACCTGAAATGTATTAGAAGAGAATGGGAATCTACTTTTAGAAATAGGTAAGTGTTAGGAATGAAATAGAGAAAGACGCAGACTGAGCAGCAGATCAAAAGAAAAAGGTTGGAACAGTGAGGGAAGGTGAAGAGAATGTTAGCCATCTAGGGCTGTTAACAGTTAAAGGATGCTATGACCCTATCTTCACTGTGTTCATAAAACGTGTGCCAGCAAGGCATCTATTGGGAAGAGCAGGTATGGACTGCTGGTATGGAAAGAACTTTAGATAAATCCTCAGCTAATGTATGGAACTTCCATTTGCCTCTGAGCGCCACAGAACACCTTGTAACTAATTCAAAGTAAGCTCAACTAGTTGTACAGCCCCAAGAAGATTCCCATTTAAGAGTTAGAAGAGGTTAGAAACTTACTCTGTGAATGCAAGTGGCACGTCTGCATCCCGGTGCCGATGCTCACGGCGGGAGTCAGGCACACACTTGTGACACCACCAAAAATATGCTTAGATACTTCCACGCTCTTCCCCACTGCACAGCATGTGTCCTACAGCTCCAAGGTTCACGCTTAATACTGCATTAGACTCATCTGTCTTCTTCCTGAGAGAAAGAGGTAAACACAGGGCTTAAGTGAGTCGGTTTCACTGCGATACATGGGTACGGAGTGTGACACGACGTGAGCAGGGGTATTTGTTCCTGTGCCACATCGCTGCAGAGCTTGTGCTGTGATCTGCAGGCACAGGCAGTCTGGCTGTACAGCTACAAACAGAATGGGCACAGGGAATGTGTATTTCTCCTAACATTTCATACAGCCTTATTTTATTTTTATTTATATTAATTATAATTACAATAAAAAAGTACTTCTTACAAAAGTTGGCATCAAACCTGAAATTACTAAAAGCAAGCCTGTCTTATGGCTTGGAATGGTAACTTGCACGGCAACCCACCCTGTCCTTGATAGATTGCCATTGCAAACGTGGCCTGCCATATGACTGGGGTTGATCACAAACCAACAGAATCAGCTGCCTGCTCCACAGCAGAGGAGACTGGGGGTTAATTATAGCCCAGCAGCCTTTTTTTTTAGGGAAAGTTGACACTGTACTACTTGCTGGTCATGTGGAGTCAAAACCAGGCTAAATATACTGCAGGGATTCTTAGCACAAATGCAGCTGATAGATTTCTGTTTGGAGTTGACAAAAGAAGGCCTATAGCCAAGGAAGCATGCACAGCAGTCTGTCCATAATGTTATTTGAGATTTACTGATCCTCACTGCTGCTGTAAATACAGCAGTTCACTCACCTGTCCTCTAAAAGAGGTGAATTCCTTGGCGGATGCAGCAATACCACCAAACCTAGACAGTTGATACAACCTCACATACAGTTATATCGATCTTCATTTTGCAAAGCATATTAAAGCCCCCAACTCTGTGCTGTTTACTCTAGTGACGCTGCAAACTGTCATGCATTCTAGAATATTTTTGGGGATCTACTTTTCTCAAACCAGTACATTTTCTAGTTCAGGTGCTGTCGCCCACATATCCTGCTGCAGTTCAGTAGTAGTAAAGGACACCCAGGCTAAACTTTTAATCAGATAGTGCTACAAAAAAGAGAAGTTGCTTGACTCCTACGGGAAGAGATCCTGTAAAGCAAATGATCTAACTCCAGTAGGCTCTTGGTCTGCCTATTGGTATCCATACTAGAACTCTAAGTTGACTTACTGCTTTGACCCAAATCTGGTGCAGATGATTGAGGGTTGAAAGTGTTTTCTTAACCTTTCTTTACTTAAGGGAGGAGTGAAGACAAAGAGGTGGTTCATAAAAGTATGAATTTTTGATCAGTTAAATAGATAAATCAGTTTTCTTGATTTCTCTTTAAATTTAATAGTTTTAATTTTAGTGTTATATTCTTTGTGTACAAAACACATTTTAGTATTGCTTAAAGAAATAAAAACCTTTCTCGGGTGTTTATGAAATTGAGGTAGAAAGGTATTTTTAATATATATTTATCTGGTATCTCAAGTTCAGTGTGTGTGTTGAACAAAATCTTTATGCTACGTTATACACTTGAAAAGGCTGTTGCTTTATTTATCGTGTTTCACAAACAACTATGGTGTGCCAGAGGCAAGTGCATGCTGCACTCCAGAAGGTGCTGGCTGGAGACACGTTACGTGTGCTACACGTTTTGTCAGGGCTTCCTAAGAGCAAAAACTCTGTGCTGTCAGCAGCTTTATTGGGACACACAACTTCAGAATCCCTCTATGTAGAAAATTAATTAGAAAAGTTGCTCAGAATCATATTTCTCTGCTAAAGTGTCAGATAATCCTTACACTATAGGCTATGCAGACTTCATGGTGCAGAGACCATTGCTTAAAGAGGTAATTAACTCCACTACTCTCTGCAGCCTTTTTGGCAGCGTGTTTGTTGTCAGCTACTTTGAAAGCCTGAGCGTTAAAACAGATTGCTGATAAAAGTTCATTTGTTTCATCCTAAGGTAGTTCTCTGCCCATCTGCCTGGATTCATTAGATCTTTATTTAAATGTCACATTCTTGCTGGTTCTACTGTAGTTGGTGGGGAAAAACAGTCTTTTTTAAATATCCTGTTATTTGACAAGAATTTGTCTTTCCTCTTCTCCCTTTCTTCAAAACGGCAGTGGACATTTTCATTGAAATCCCAATAATGCTTTCCACTTCCTGTTTAAATACATGTAACTTTACACTTTAAACAATTAAACATAAGAAGTCATCCAAAGAAGTAATTTGAACAGCTTGAATTTCAGGAGGAAGTACGAATAGACTCTTCCATTCACCCCAGAGTCATCCCTAAGGGCTTAGAAATTGTGGTGGCAAAGCAAATGTGTGGCTCTATCCAGAAGGCACAAATTAGCCATTTTCCAGAGTAATTTTGTTAATTGCATTAAAGCCTAATTTACTAAACTTGGATCTCTGTCTTGGGCAGGAAAAAAGAAACCCAAACCCAAGCAAGTCGACTATTCTAAGCTCTGCATAGTCACTAATCACAACTGAATGCCTGTTGGTCAAAGTACTAGGTGCAGTATTCTACATTCACTTTTCCTCTGGGAAAAACAGTCCAGTGGAAGACAGTTCTCCTCTTCCTCCTTGGTTTCTCCCATGGCCATGGTCTGGTAGGGCCACCTGGGCCAAGATAATACTTAGTTTTCAAACGCTTCAAACTCTGCATGGCCTGACTGCAGATCAGTACCTTGGGCAAAACGTACAGAGTCTGACAAATCAAGGGGAAGCCATCAGCTGTTTACAGCAACAGTTTCCTTTGGTTAAAGGATGGAAAAATAAAAATGAAGGTTTTATTTACTAGTACTTTTTTGCCTACCTTGTTCAGTGGAGGTGCTGTCAAGGGGCATAAGCACTTTTAATTTGACCACAGTAAGTAAAGCAGATTGAGAAAATCGCAGGTGGAATGTTCTAAACACAAATACTGAAATGAAATTTATTTAGGTATAAAATTTGTGATGATACAACTAGGCAGACATCCAAAAATATTAACCATTACCTTTATGGCTCTGGCTGCTAACTGGAAAGTAACTAAATATATAAGATAATTGATATTGGTTTTGATAGGCACTCTGATAATTTATAAATAGTTACTTATGTCAACATATGTAGTAGTTGTGAATGAAACTGGGTATTTAAAGTTAGTGCTATTAAAAAAAAAAAAAGGAAAGTCACTTCCTGGTTGAGTGAACTGTAACTTCTTCGTTTAGTCCAGTCAGTAGTTATGTCTGTCTTCTTCTCTGACACAGACAGTTTTATCTCTGACCTGGAATACCAGCCAGCAGGTTCAACAGAGAAATGGACTCAACATTCAGCACTCATGTCCAACTCCTATGTGGAAAATCTAGAGGGTGAGTCTGCTTACTGAAACGCTTCAATGTTTGAAATTGGAGCACAAAGGAAAGGGGAAAGTGTTTTAATAGTCTTAACATCTGCAAGTGAAAAGTGCTATGTAATACTTAAGCATTGCTATAATTGGGCACCTGTGTATTCTGAAATAGTTGGAAATTCAAAAGTTGTGGACCAGGTGTGCACTCTTTCAGTAAAAACATCCACTGAAAGTACGTAGAGCTGCCACAGAACTTCCTGAGTGCTGTAGGATCTAGTAAAACAACAGAAGAGAATATGAAAATCTTAAGCCAAATATGGGCAAGGCTGTAGAGTGGCCAGATAGTAAACTATGAGAAATTTAGAATGTTTCTCCTTTTTAAAAAAGATGAATCAATGTCAATTTAAATAAATGGAATACACTGGCATACACTAAAATCTAAGTATTAGGAATACAGATTCATAAATAGATTCTAGTTGAATGTGCACTATAATTGGGAAAGATTGTCTGGATTTATTTTAAGATGCTTTCAGCTTCTTTATTTCACATATAAACAAGATAATTATGCACTATGACTCTTCAAAATAGTAACAGTATTAGAGATTGATGCATGGTGTATTGGTCGTGTTTGTGTTTATACTCATTCTTCTTCTTAAGTGTTTTTCACTTTATTACAAACATGTCTAAAATGCCAAAGAACTATACTGTCCCTTTTTTTTTTTTTCCAGTATATATAGATACACATATAAGACATTATATGTGTTACTTTCCCCATAGATTTTTTTAAAGGGGAATACCTGAAAGTGTACGGTAGATTTGGGCTTGTTAACAATACTGTATCCGAGCTCTGTGAGTAGCCTTAATAAAACTCTCATGCAATTAGTGTGTAGACTGATCTTAAGTTTGCCCATGAAACTAAAATAAATCACTATATTGGTCTTTTACTATCTGTCAAAACCACTGACTCGGTTGTGCTTTCCTTACCTGTCAGCAGGGTAGTAGTAAGGTAAGTAGACCTTGTCAGAATGACAAAACTAGGGAGAGGACTCTGTAGGCTAAGTTCACATTTCTGTGTCTTAAAACAGCAAATCGATTAATAAAATACCAGTTATGGCTTTGATTATTTCTGCGTTCTAGACTATACCCTGTGCAACTCATAATCTGGTAGGTACAGAACAATTGATGAAGAGCAGGAGTTCTTGAAAAATGAAAACTCGAATAACTCCCCCAAATACCAGTATCATCAACTGAAGAGTGACACACAGGCTGGCAACCCCCAAAATTAGAATTATGAAACCTACGCTGACAAGCGCCTTTTAAAAAGGGCACGCAAACAGAAAAACAGACCCAGAGAGAACTATGGTTACACACAAATGCCAGCATTGGAGAAATACAATTGAGAAGCATGGCATTTTTTACAATTAAAATAATGGGTATGTGAGGTATTTGGTGTAAGAAAGATAGTGTGGTACTAACACAAGAGATGTTTGCACAGGGAAGTTAGTAGAATGGTTCTGTACCTGGAAGAGTGCGTAGTGTCAAATCAGACAAGTCAACTGCGTCAACTAGTAGTACAGAATGCTTACAGATCTAACTTTTGGGCTTAAATTAGGAAGAGTATATCTTCTAGATTATACTGCTGAACAGGAGAGCAACCATAACTATGGTGTGCTGCAGGAGATCAGACAATCTGCAAAGGCAGGAAATACACAAATGGAATACTTGAGTCATCCTGTATAGAATGGGTAAGTGTGACTGCTTCGTGGAGCACTAAATGATGAGAAGAACCCACAAGGGGAAACATCTCTTTATTTGGTCCAAAGGAGTGTACAGGAACTGCTTAAAAAACAAAAAAAATTTAAAAATCTGGTTTGTAGCAGTTTCAACATTACAGGCTGTGACAAACTTCAAAAGGGGAACTATAAGAAAACAATAAAACTTAAGAAAAAATACATGATCAAAGGGGTAAAAACCAGTTGCAAGCAGTCTGTGAGCTATTTATGAAGGTTCAGACTAAGTGTACAGATACTTTGCAGTGAGAGAGACTACAAGCTGCTTCCCAATGCAGAAAACAGAAAAAAAGCATGAAAATGATTAGGTTAAGCGTGAAACGTGGCAAACAGATAACAAATCAGGATTTCAGTTAAAACGAGTTCACAGCCAAGGAACTCATGCCGAAGGCCTTTGAAAAAGGGACATGTTGTAGGATCTGTCTCAAGTCGAAGTGCCAGTAAAAAGGTTTCAGGACAAACAGATAAACAGTGACAATTCTCCTCACCAGACAACAGCTCTGAAAGAGTAAGCAACAGCTGAACTATTGACTGTAACCTACAGCCTCTTGCTTAAATCTGGTTTGGAGCCACAGGACTGGAAGTCGGTAAATGTGACACTGCAGCCGCTCAGCTATTCAGAGAAGTGAAAACCAAAAATTGCATAGAAACCTCTACAGGAAGACCTTGTGATTAAAGAAAAATCAGTTAAAGGAGTGGAAAATAGGGTAAGGGAAGGAAAAAAAAAAACCTGCCCAAATTCTATACATAGCGCAACAAACTCCCTGAACTGTTCTCATTTAAAGCCATCTTGAATTTAAAATGGACAGTTCTATGAAAACTTGCTCAGTCGTCTTACAAGGGTGAATAAATGCTAGGAATATTTAGGAAACCGGAAGAGAATGAACAAATGCTACTATATAGATCTGTTATGTGCCTGCTTCTTATCCCTCATGTCACACAAGAATTAGATGCATACAGGTTGTTTTGTGGGGTGTTTTGGTTAAGGACATCTAACCTTACCAAAGACTTGGAGCAGAAGTTACATTGAATCAGCTACGACTCTCCAGCCAGAAAAAGAAATGAGGGGAATATGCCAAGTATAATACAATCAATGGGTGGCACGGAAAAGGTAATGGAAAATACTTCTTGAGAGAGGAAATGATAAAAGTGTCCACGAAGTAATCAATGTAGCAGGCTGAACAGATGTGCAAGCATTGCTGCAGCTGTATGGAGTTAAGCCTTGGAACGTAGTGTCTCAGAATGTTGGGATGACAGAATTTTGCACAGACCTTAAAGACCCTGGGGAGAAAAATCCAAATGGGACCATCTAGCTCAAAATATTCTCTCTGGCTTTGGCACATTTTGGAGGCTGGTGGAACATCCTGGGGAAGCATCTTGATGACTTTTCCACTATGTCTCTACTGTTGGCCATGACATAGCTAATGGTTTGTAACCTGAACTGGTTTGCTTGTAGTTCTCCATGGAGGTGTACTGGCAGAATTTTGACGTACAAAAAGCTAAAATGCTTGGTAACTGCCAATTGGAGACATTGTCTATCCTGTAGAAAGTACAGTTGCTGATAATAGATTACTGGCCTCATGCAAGGGAAAAGATGTCACACACTGTTCCCAGAAGGGCCTTTAGGTTTAGGGATTGCTTATGTTTTCCTTTGTGCTCCAGTACAAAATATTTGTCTTTTAGCGCTCAGAGATAGGGGTGATGAAGAACAGAGCCATTTAGAAGCATGCTAGTATTTGGTTGGCATTTGATTTAAAAAGATAATGCCTTCACTTATGATGTTAGAACTTCAAATGCTTATCTTAGCGATCGTGCTATATTTAAAGATGTTTTTATTCTAATTAAAATATTCAGTAATGTGGTACAAGTATACGAGTTGACTGACAAATTATGGATTGTTCTCACAGTGAGAGAATAAATTAAGGTGGCGTTGTTAATTGATTAAACAAACCAGCGTGGGGAAAAAAGCATAGATCTTACAAACATACCAAAGCACCAGTTCCTCTTTTTAAAAAAAAATTACAAATTTAGAGTAATAAGTTCTTAATTTACCCAAAACACCAGCAACTTATTGTTAAAAGCACCAGTTTTCATGAAATTGTCATGCCTCAGAAAACAAGAGGTTAGTTCTGTTCAAATCAGCTAATATGGATAACTTCTAAGTGAGAATTTCACTGGAGAGCCAGGTCCCTGCTGCTCCGCTGGAGCAGCTGCTGAGATCACTGCCCTCCCTCTGCCTGTCACTCACTGCACAAATGCCTCAGCTCTTCAACCTAATTTTAGTTTATCTTAAAACTCTGGGTTGCGAATTGCAACAGTTTTAAGAGATCTTCATGAACAGTTTGGCTGTTTGTGCAGCAACCAGCTGGACCAACAACTTTATCAGCTGTCCCAGTGCAAGTCTTGGGTGACCAAGAGGCAAAGCCCTCAGCCCAAAAGATAAGGGCAGAGGGAGGGGGGAGAGGGCTCCGAGGAGCTGTGGCCCTGGGTTTGTGTCAATCTCAGGGGCTCTGCTGCCTTTCATGTGTGCAGTCAGTAGGGACTTAAAAAAAGCAAACAGAACACTATGTGAAATCAAAACAGTGGGAAGGGCCCTGTGAAACAGAAGATGTGGTTGCTCTTGTTTTACAAGCTGGGCAGCAGCCCCGGGAGTCAGAGCTCGTTCTCTGCCTCTCTGTTCCCCTGCTATTGGGGTGAGTGTGCTGCTTCGTTTTTTTGAAAGGTTGGAAGGGCTTGAGCTTCCAGATGACTTTTAGCGCAGTGTGTTCGTGCTTTTTTGAAGCAGCACAGAGAGGGAAGAACAAACCCCCCCCAAAAATATAAAAACTTTTGCAATACAAGACTACAGCATCACCAGCATTGACAGGTCCAGTCTAATCTGTCTGTAGCAGAGGGTTTTCTCCTCACCATGTGAAATTCTGTTCTGCACAATCTATTTTTAGCTACTAGTATAAATTTACCAGCCAGCTTACACTATATATAAATATGAGGGAAGAAAAAGGTGAAACTATTGCAAATAAAGTGACAGCTGAAATTCTGAAATCTGGGATAACTGCCAAAGAGGTCAATTAAATAGACCTAGGAAAGTTGTTAAAACAATTTCCATTTCACAGTGCGATTAAAAAATAAAAATGCTGTATTGCATTTTGATCCATGCCATAACTGACACAAAAGTTTTCAAAATGCAGCTATCACTTCTGTAGTGGGGGAATCTGCCACATTTGTGTAGTGTAGTGTGTGCCCCCCCTATCTTTGGGTCTGATGCAGGCGTTATTTCAAGATTAGCAATGTGGATTGCTAGCACATAAGCATTGGATAACACTTCTCATGTTACCCACTCAATTCACACTGATCATCCAAAATAATTTTAGGTGATCAGTACGTACGAAATTCCTACTAAATATTAGCTAGACCTCTGTAATTATTTAGTATGTAGAATCTTTCTGGCTCGTCGTACCTTGCCAGGAGCAGTCCAGGGTATGGGCTCAGCACTCAGAACACCTGGCACCAAACAGGCAGGGATGTAATTTGGGATGGAAATAAAAAAAAGGTAGTAGACTGAAAGAGTTGAAAGAGTCTCGGTCCAACTCACGTATCTGTTCACCTGCACCTAATGTCTTAGGACATTGGCTGTCTTCAGAGAGGCAACAGAAGTATAAACTGCACAACACGACTGAACCTGGCAGAGACACCACAGAAAACCTTGACAACATACCTGAGACCCGTATTACCGAACCCGGAACAAGCTCCACACCCATCCCCTAGAAACTTGTGCTGACAAAAAAAAGGGAATTTTATAAAGAATAAGCACATGCAAACAAGCCATGCATCTAGGTTTCCCAGTATCTAGTTGCTAACTCGATGGCTTTTAAGGTTAAGCACAAGGGCATAGGAAGTCTTTCCAGCTGTATTCCTAGGACAGCACAGCCCGTGCATCCCATAGCCAAAACCAGGAAAGGTGAGATGACATTGTTCTTCTGCAAGTATAGAGAACAAGTTTTCTTGTGATGTGCCTTGTAAGGCATCATCAGTCCAGCCTGAGCTCTGGCCTTTCTCGGGACTGCCTCTCCCAATTTGTCACCCAGGAACTTGGACTTTGCTAGACAGCATTATAGAAAACCTGTATATATGCTCACGAGTTTTCAGTTGTAATCACAGACCACTAAATGTTCTGTGAGTGACCCTACGTGGAAGAAGGTAACATGTCACGCATTCAGTTGCTAACCTTTGGGCTTCTGTTTCAGTCTTTAAGCTAATACAATTTTCTCCCTCACAAATTAATACAAAAAGGAAAACACTGTCGGATTTCACCTTCAGTCTTGTACGTTTCTATGCAAGATTGTAACTCTTTTTACAGACCACATGGTTTACATTTTAAACTTCTTTCATTTATATCAATCCACTGTCAGAAAGACAGGTTAATTACAATAATGCTGGTAAACACAGGATGAAGCCAAATGCTTCCCAATTTGGACATATACAGGTTTCTCATTATTTGCTGCCTTACCCTGAGTTGTACGTATTTTCAGTGAGCTGTTCTGAAGGACTTCCAGGCTACCTAGTTTGGGTAAATATTCAATATGGTTGCTTTACAATGTTTTTTTTTTTAGGCTTGAAAAGACCAGCCTTCTCTAGAAAAGTTGCTTTCCTGGTCTAAATGCCCATTCCTCCATCTGTGCCCCTTCATCCCTCCCACTGCTCCCGAGGCTCTGGGCACGGCCGGGAGCAGCCCCGTGCCCTGCCTGGCCCCTTCCCCGGCCCTCCCGCAGCCACCCCGAACACCAGAGCACTTGGATCTCAGCTGCTGGCTTCTGCAGGCCCTGCTGGCTTTGGAGCACTGTTACCATCAGCTGTATGTCATCTAAATCAACCTATAGCCTTCCAGAGTCTGCAGACCTCCCCCGTCTCTTCCTTGCTTACAGATTTCCAGGGAGCTGAAATGGGTGCTCTTGGAAAGTATAAAATAGGAAGATGTGTTCACCAGGAGGCTCTGGTTTGGGGAAAAAACACCTTTGCCAGACACAGCAGAAAAAGGATTCTAACCTTTTATTTAGGCCTGTGTGGCCCTCGGACAAAACGCTGATTTAGATACTTAGCGCACTCGAATACCGGTTGGGTTTAAAAATTAGCAATCACTAATCAAATCCTAAACAAATCACTATGGCAAGTAAAACTACTCCGTTAGACAAGGTACTGCATTTCCCTCAGAAATGGGAGGTGTTTAATGTAAAACCATATAAACCAGATAAATCCATATTGACCACGTGCTAAAAATGTTTCCAAACAGTTCTGCAGCAGCAAAGTGCAAGGTGTGAGAGGTACTGCACCCAGCTGGGAAACAGCCCCTTGTCAACAAACCAGGGATTATTGATCAAAAAACAAAACACCACAAACTGCCCTGTAACTTCAATTTAGTACTCGAGATGATGAATTATCCAGAACTTTGGCAAATACACGGCCACATGACCAGCTATTGTATGCACAGTGTGCTGGGGTTTGGGGCAAATCCGGTGTCCCGTGGCTTTGTGCTCCTCAGTGCAACACCTTTCCCCTGGGAACATGGCAGCAGTATGGACCAGTTTGTTCTGGTGCAGGCAGCACAGATACCGATCAGCTATCAAAACTTAAAGAGTTTGGGGCAAATCCAGAGTCACGTGGCTTTGTGCTCCTCAGTGCAACACCTTTCCCCTGGGAACATGGCAGCAGCACGGACCAGTTTGTTCTGGTGCAGGCAGCACAGATACAGATCAGCTATCAAAACTTAAAGGAAGTAACTGCCTAATAATTAAAAAAAAAAAGGTATTTATCTATGTTGCTTTTTATTGTGCTGCTCTTCAGTTTTAGTGGTGCTGCCCGGCTGCAGTGTGTGATTTGCAGGAAGCACAGGGCAGGTACTGGCTGTGGAGGGGCTGTAGCCAGTAGCCTGACAGAAGCAGAAGCAGCAGAGTTCTTATAAGTCAACATCTAAATTTTTTTCAAAAAGAGACTTGTTTTTTAGCAGCTGTTTATATCATCATTCTGTTGGCATAATAAAACTACTTGGAAAAGCATCCTAACTGCAGTCACACGATTTTCAGTGCCATAGTGCTAGCTAAGTTCATTGAATGAAAGATATTTTTTTTTAAGCCCAATAAATTTCAAGTCTTGTAATGCTCAAGGGAACTGGTTATTACATAGCTCTTCTGAACTCTTTAACCTTGGGGCAGCAATAATGTGTATTTTTAACAAGCTGTCCTTGCATTCATGGAAGAGAATACCATTGCCATTGATTGACTTTTAGATAACAAGTACCTCCTCCCTGGCTACATACGGGTATAAGAATGGTGATTTTAAAGCCTTCCTAAGTAAACTAAAAGAATACAAACAAAACTTGTTTTCTGAGTTGGATTTTATGTATGTGATACATACTTCAGAGCATTCACAATATTACTGCATTTCCTTTCAGACCCACTTAGGCTACTGCTGCAGCAACACTCAGACTCTGAGCGCTCTGTAAACATAAAGAGCAATTTACACCACCTGTGGAGAGATTGTGTTCTGCTCCTGCCAGGCAGGAATGGCCAGCAGGAAGCTAAATCCTGCTATGGAAAATTAAGGACACAAGAAGGGTGGTGAAAGGATATCAGTATTGTTCTGTAAAGTTACCCAATGGAGAACAAAAGACAAAAGCCTACCTTCCAAATCTATGAAGCAGCTAACTAGCAAAACAAAAAGTGCTTGGTTTGACTAGGAATGGTCCTTGCTCAACAAAAAGAACCCATCAAATGCCTGTTTATAGAAAGTCCGAACGAACTCCTGTCAAAGGCTTTTCTTTATTTCTATAATTCAGCTGAATAAGAGATACTGTGTAGCTCCTGCCACTCAGTCATGGAAAACAACATGACTGCTTCTTCTAGCTATTGAATAATAATTTATATTTTGGTTATCTAATATTTATCTAAAATTTGTCGTTACTATCTAATGTGATGTTTTTGATCTCCACTTAGAATATTACTCAGTTTTCTTACTTACCATTGCCCATTCTGTAAAATGGATATTTCTATAACTGCATTTACGCTTACCCATTAAAATAATTATTTTTGTCATTTTCCACACTCAGTTGTACTGCAATTAGCTAGGCTTTAAAGCAACACTCCAAAATTGTCATTTGTTGATCTCTTAAGTGCTCCTTTGTGCTATTCCCAGTGGTGCCCCTCACTTGCAGATAGTGACAGTTGTGTGCCCGTGCGGGATGTGACGCACACAGCCCGGGCTGCCCCCCTCGCTGCAGGTGCCGACTGGTGACTCAGGAGGATATTTGTTGCTCCAGTTTCAGAAATGCAAGTATTCAGAAAACTGGCCAATTGAATAGGTACATAGGATTCAAAAGACTATTCTGTTAACCAAAATCCAAGTTCTGAGGAAGTTCTGTAAGTAGCTTGAAAGAGCCTTGAGTTACTGGAGTCTCTTGCCCAGAAGAGCTCTGTGGGGAATTCCCTGACCGATGCTGTGCCTGTCAGTCACCTGGTTGTCCTGAATACGTGTGTGCTTATTTTCTTCAAGTGTTTTAGGGATTCTTCAACATGTATTACGGTAAGTACAAAGAGTAATACTAAATGAAATTCGGACTGTTTCCCCACCCCCTTGCTCAGCTCAGCTGTCACTGAAGTTCGGTTCCTCATTCCCCCTGTTACTGAGCTGCAGCAGGGCTTAGCACTGAAATATCTCTTTTTAAAAGGGATACCCTATGAGTTCTGCCTTTTGGAAAGCATAAAAACAATCACTTTTTAATGTTACTTTTTTTTTTTTTTAGTGAATGAGATCATAGGAAGAGATATGTCACAGATCTCAGTGTCACATGGAACAACAGTGGCCCCCCAGCCTGCACGTACGTGTCCTGGATCTCTGGAGACAAGAATATCTGATGGAATCCAGTAGCGGATAAGCTCACAACTAAGCATCCATGAAAACTTAACAGTTTCTCTGAATATTTCTTCGCCCTCTTCCTCTTTAGACTTACTGTGCTTCCAACTCTGTGGCCTTTATGAACTGGAACAGTGGATCCTTGCAAAGCCCTTTTAGTGGGTTACATTTTTGATGTAGAGACAGAGCATTTTAATTATAGTTCCTCAGATGCTGTAAAGAGACTTCTTAAAATGGACACACAGAATCTACACCAGATATTTTAACTGTTTTAAAGTTACAAACAAGCTTTGCTTTTTGCATTTAAATAGAATACTTTTATATTGCAAGTGCTTCAGATGTGTGATGTTAGTTTGCTCTTATAATATTCACAGTACTGAATGTGGGAAAAGATTTAATACACATCTTCAGTGTGCTGCTTTCCCTTAGAGATAGTATAGTTTGTAACTGATGATTTGTAACACCTTTTGGTCATTTTGGAAAGCCTTTAAAGCTTCTATTGTTTAATTGTTTTTTAATACGATCTTCCAGTGGCAATTCATACCTGTCATCTGAAGCCAATGCCGTGGAAGCCATTGTGTATACAGATACTGTAGTGTTTTCTTTCTTAGATTCATAGGAAGCAAAGCCAAATGTAGACCTGCACTTGTTTATAAACTGAAAATGTTACTTGATAGGCTGCAAAAAGACCATTCCATCATGAAAGTGTTGGGATAGAAATGACATTCCAAAATTTAACTTTTATAACTTTGTGGATAATCTTCCTGTTCTTTATTAGTACAGGCTCCTTCTTGAAATAGCTTTTTCTTAGAAAGTTATATTTGTAATCAAATCTGAGCAGTAGGATTTTAGATTAAAGAACAGCAACATCAAAGCCATGATAGATACAGGAGAAGTTTTAATATTTGCTGAGGATCTAAGTGTTCCTGTTATTCCTACAGAATATGGTTTTGAATCACCAATTCAGTGGCATTCTAATTTACCATGCAATAAATCGTTTGATCACATCTGTATCTTTTATGTGCTGTATGCCTGACCATGCCACTTGGAAGTCCTAAGGAGATGACAATTACAGTTCCTTACATTTAAGCTATTTATAAATGTCAGTTTGCTAAAAAGTCATTTACTGTGAATTAGCGATTAGGTAGTAGAATTTGCCCATGGTTAATTGTAAACATGTGAAGCAGAAGCTACCAAAGAAACACGCAGGATTCATAGAGCAGTAAACTTTGTGCTGTGCTCAAAGGATGCATTTCCCTTCCCCACGTCATCTGACACATTTGAAACAGTCTGTTTACATCGTTATTAAAAATCTCAGGCCTCTATGAATAGAAACCTAGGAGAGGATCTGAAACTGCCCGCGCAGGACACGAACGTTTCCCTCCCCCAGAAGACAGACACTGGCGTTTACAAAGCTTTCTGATCTGGAATATACAGGGTACAGCAGGCACAGCAAAGTAAGGGTACAGATACACTGAACCTTGAGGTATCTCAGATGTTAGTTTTAGTTGCTCATTGGAGCCAGCCATGATGCTGTAACGGAAGTTTAGAGTGAATACACTCAAGAAATTTGAAATATAGAAAAAGTAGTTGCATTGAAACTATTTCAGACAATTGTGGACATTTTAGTGGTTTTACCTCTTTCTGTAGAGAATTACTACAGACTCTTAAAAATTCCAGTAAAATGGTCTTAAAGTGGATCCCATTACTGAATTGTGATACCTGTAAGAATGAACACGGGTTCCGCTGGTGTTGCACTTTGGCAGGCAGTCACGGGGAAAACTATCTGTGAGCCTTTTGCAGGCAAAACATTGCACCCAAATTTCAGTCCGTGCCCAGGCAATCCCACCAGAGCAGCTCTAATTGCAGCTTTGTAACAGCCGAATCGGGAACTTCTAAAAAGCCCATCTGTTAGGTGGGTGAAATTATAACTCTTCATCAATGGGCTTCCTTTTGAGAGTGCAGCCTGGGGCCACTATCTTGATATTTCATAGTATTTCAAACTACGTAACGCAAGGCCACGGTGTGCGTACTGGGAATCACGAGCGTCCTTTCCCTGAGTGTATTGGGCAACGGTGCAAATCTTCACATTTGCAGGAAAAAATTGGCAGGGCTGTAATGGGAGCAGTGCGATACCGCAGTTGTCACTCAGCGATGGTGCTTTACTCTGTCCTCTACTCATTGACGTTAAAGATCCTAGAAAAGGGTTCACGTGCTCAGAAATGCATCTGCTTATGTTTTCAACACCTTAAAAACCAACCAACCAACCAAAACACACACCCCACTGCAAACTGTGTCGTTGTCTTCAGGCTGCGTGCGGGTGGCGAGGCCTGTTCCAGTTTTCATCCATGTATCGGGTCTTTTGCATTAACCATTGTTTGTAGGAGAATTCTAACTTAAAAGCTTTTCATACTGTATGGGATTTATGCTCCTTTATCCTACTGGTACAGACTCTCCTTGCAAGTTCTCCAAGTAGCTGGAATTCACACTGTACCTAAAATATAGGAGCCCAAACAATCCGGAGTTGCTATGCACTAAATTTTCTGATGCCTTTAAATACCTTGATGCCTGTAGACATAGAGACGCTTTCCTATTTAAAAATGAAATAAAAAAAAAATATAGCTTTGGATACTAAAGCAGTTTTGTATTTGCCTTGTAAAAGCTTCAATACAAGGGTCTTAATTTTATTTTAGCTTGTGTGATAACGTAGGTAAAGACTGTTAATCTTGTATAATTTTAGTGATATAAAAAGCACACAATCTCTATTGGACTATGCAAATTTAATTATCAACAGAACCCGGCAACTGTTAATATTTTGTTGGCATCCACTTCCTTGCCCTTTCTTCTCCCCAAGTACTTTTCCAAAACTTTTTCATGATTTAGATTATCCTGAAGGAAAGCCTTAAAGATGAGGTAGCTTTTCTATAAGGAGGGTCAAAGATCAATGTTAAAAATAAAAACTGAGAGGTAGTATATTAATCCAGGGCCGGGGGGAGAAGGGGGGTGATTTCTGAAATTACCATAAATGAGCAATCTGAATTTCTGCAGTAAAACTTTCATGTTATCAGGGGAACTGCCATCCTTTTTAAACCAAAGAATGAAAATGACATGAACAGTTTGTTCTGATACAAACAAAGCTTTGAAACTCTATTTTTGATACTCACAATGGATGTCATTCCTTGAGGTTCGGAAACCGTTCAAATTGAAGTTTTATATTTAAAAATGTGGGACAATAAAGATTAAGTTCTAGATGTTTACAGAGCCTTGTATTGTAATTTCATGTACATTTTGTATTTTAAACATTTTTGTAAGTTATGATTGCAGTGCTACTTGCAGAAATAAAGGGAAAAACTTGCATTTAGGCTCTTAAATCGTAGTGTTCAAATAAATAAAAATAATGCAAACGCGTTGTCATTTATTTAAAACGCAGAGTGGGAAGACGCTCCCTGTCTGTGATGCCGCGTCAAACAGCTGCGCTGGGCTGTGACCGGGGAAACCAGGGAGGGGTCATCCTCCCCCGGGGGGAGAGGGCGGTGATTTTGAAGCGAAATGTTGAGAGTTTGGGGCTTTGCTGAAAGGCAGCAGCCGCGAGGCCGGGTGTGCGCGGTGAGTGGGGGTGGTTTGTGCAGTAACCGCTGGGCTCCTGTTTGTAAGGATCGTTGTGTCAATCAGTGATCCACAAGCACAAGATTATTTTGAGAAATTACTCCAGAAATTATTATTCAGGGAGCGCGTCATAAACAGTCGTTTCCACTCCTGAAAGGGTGTTGTCATAGGCAAGATGAAGTGAATCTCTTTCAGAAATAGATGGAAGATTCCTACAAAGTCTCAGCGATGTGCCAGCTCCCGGCGGATGGAGCCGTGCAGCGGCAGCGCCTGTGGGGATGGGACAGCACATTCGGGCCCTGAAACCTCCCCCTCACCGCTGCTCCTGCCTCTGAGAAGACCTTTTTTCTCTCCCTTGCAGTTCTGTTGCAGGATCTTTTACTTCTCTGTGGGATCCCTAGAGATATCCAGCTGGCATCCAGTCACGAGTGGTGTCCCACAGGGCTCAGTACTGGGGCCAATTCTCTTTAACATCTTTATCAATGATCTGGACGAGGGGATCGAGTGCACCCTCAGTCAGTTCGCAGACGACGCCAAGCTGGGTGGCAGTGTTGATCTGCTGGAGGGTAGAGAGGCTCTGCAGAGG
>NW_015090842.1:19588764-19615439 GCF_001431845.1 Calidris pugnax
TGTGTCAGGAACAGCGTGGGGAGTAGGGCCCGAGAGGTGATTGTCCCCCTGTACTGGGCACTGGTGAGGCCTCACCTTGAGTACTGTGTCCAGTTTTGGGCCCCCTACCATAAAAAAGACCTTGAGGTGCTGGAGCGGGTCCAGAGAAGGGCGACAAAGATGGTGAGGGGTCTGGAGCACAAGTCTTATGAGGAGAGGCTGAGGGAGCTGGGGGTGTTCAGCCTGGAGAAGAGGAGGCTGAGGGGAGACCTTATTGCTCTCTACAACTCCCTGAAAGGAGGGTGTAGAGAGGTGGGGGTCAGTCTCTTTTCTCAAGTCACAGGCGACAGGACAAGAGGAAATGGCTCAAGTTGCACCAGGGGAGGTTCAGGCTGGATATTAGGAAAAATTTTTTCACTGAAAGGGTTATCAGGCATTGGAATGGGTTGAGGCACCATCCCTGGAGGTGTTCAAAAGACGGGTTGATGTGGTGCTGGGAGGTCTGGTTTAGTGATGATGCTCCTTGTTTGTTGTGTGGGTGTCTATTTTTGTCAGTCAGGTTGACGGTTGGACAAGATGATCTTTAAGGTCCCTTCCAACCTAGAAGATTCTGTGATTAATGTAGCCACGTGTTCCAAACTCAGAGGCGCAGCAACGGCTCTGCCCTCGCTCAGCCAGGGACAGGAGAGCCACAAGGCAGCGGTGGCACCCCCTGCCCTCACCCCCTCCCCTCTCCCCCCGGCAGAGCTCGGCTGGGGCAGGAGCTGCCTCTTGCCTAGAGCGTGTATTGCCTCCCCACCTTCACCTGGGGGTTTATAGTCTAAAGCAGAAAGAGGCAGCTGCAGTGCCAGGAGCTGAATGCAAAGTAATTGTATCTGAGTTTTACTGCAAATAGCACAAGCGTGTGAAAGCTGTTCCACACGGGGTTGTTTTGTCTGGGGCTTTTTTCAGTGTGATTCCCTGAGGGGTAATTAGCGCACCCCAACAGGAGCAATAGTCCCTGGGTTGGCTGGCGATGCCAGACGATGCAGGCTGATGCAGGGGGCCGGGGGGACATTCCCTCACGCCAGGGGGTCTCCAGCTGAGCGTGTCCGAGGCTGAGGCTCACGGTGACCCCAGCCCTTGTACCGCAGAGACGTCAGCCCAGGCACTGGGAAAACACCACCTCCACCTTGCAAAAAGCTGCTTCATAATTTCAGGTAATCAGAGAGAAGGAATGTCTTATTAAACTAGTTTCCTTTAGAAGAGTAATTCTTTCCTTTAGAAGTTTCTGTTCATTTAGGACTCAAACTTGAAGGAAATGCTGGCAGAAAATCAAGGCCTTTTAATTCTCTTATTGAAGCTGGTGGTTCCTTACGATATTCCACAGCGTTACCTCTGCTACCTGCTCCTCTCTGCCCGTTTCCAGCCTTCAGCCCCACTGGATGCTCTGTATCCAGTGCTTACGCCAACGTAGTGGATTTGGGGAGGATTGAGAGCTTTTCCAAATGGTGTCCTCCCCATCCCACCCCACCCGCCCCTCGGCTTTAATGAATTTACAAGAATAATGTTCAGGAACCAGCCACTGCTGAAGTGATTAAAATATTAAGGTACGTGAAATGTCATTCAGACCCTACTCAGTCCAACATCGATAAGAAAAAGGATTTCTAATATATTTAAATCATGCATAGATTTGCATACAGACCTCCCTGCTAATGTGAGTTCACACTGAACTTTATTCTGCTTCCTAAAAAGGGTAACGTCTGCCATTGCTAACACACAAAAACCATCCTTGTTTGCTGAGAGTCTCTAAGAAAGTAATTATTTTACAGTAACCTCCTGTTACCTTTGTTATCAGTGACATCTGCTACATGTACAAGAGAACAGAAGGAAAAGAATTAACCAGACTTCCAGATAAAGAGGCAGTAAAAATAGGATACTTGCTTTGCCAAGGCTTGTATTTACCATGAATTTTGTTTTAGAAATGATTGATCTGGTGGAGAAGTTGAGCTATACAAATTCTCAGAGCTGTTTAGAGTGAATTTTTTGTTGGTCAATTATTATCATTATTTAAGTTTATTATCTTTAAATATTGTCTAGAAACTAATTTTTGAAAGTGTCTTTTCCTTACTGTCATTGTGACATCTGCTGGTAAGAGCTGGAAGAGTGTTTGTGGTCTGTGCTTGCTCCCATTACAAGGGCTCTGCCTCCAAAAAAAGGCATTCTATGACATTTCTCATTTGACACCTTTATTCCTAGAAATTCCTACCAAAGACTGTTGCCGTTCAGTTTTCCTTACAGAAAGATTCCCTGTGACAAAGTAAATAAGAGAGACAAATATATTAATGCTAAACACTTCTGCATGTTGGAGTGTGTTACCCGTAAGGACAAAAGGCAACAAAAGAAAGTATAAAAAGAAGTTGGGTCTGGAAGAAATCAAGAGGATGCAGAGCACAGAGAATTCCTGAAGGTCGGACAGCTGGAGCCTCTGGCTGAGAGGGAGGGAAGCTCGGGCTAAAGGGCCTGAAGATGGTGTAGGCCAGACAGTCTGAAAATAGCAAGGAGCGGTTCTGATGAGAGGAGTCCTGCTCCTTGCATCCAGAAATTCAGTGCTGAAAGATAACTCACTGATAGTTCACATCGCAAATACCTGACGGTGAGTACCTGGACCCCAGACGCTGTTTGTTGGGTGTTTGCTTTTGGGGCTTCCTTCCACCAGTCTTAAAAAGGAGACTCCACTTTTGTTTTGAGTATCAATGCAGTTCCATCCTCCCCTGCACTCATTCCCTGTCCTGCCCACCAGACCTCTAGTACCTGAGAAAAGCTGCTCTTCTCTGGAATTTTTTTATCAATGTGTCAAAATTTTCAAAGAAATGTTATGCACTTAAAAAGAATTCAGATATTCATGAAAATATTGCTTGAGAAGGCGGCGTTGGATAATGAGTGGTGTCACATGAACAAGTTGGAGGGAAAAGGGAGCGTTTAGAAGTTCTTGTGTCAGCGGAATGGGAAATAACTGGTGACTTGGAAAGGCCCTTTTCTTAAAAAGCAGAGAAGACGAGGAAACAGACTGTTGAAAATCTTGTCAGTTGGTAAGGTGAGTGTTTCTAGGAAAACGGGTAGTTTTAAACAACAGAAAGAACCTCCATGTTTTAACAAATGTAGCATCTAGTGCCAAACATACAAGTCCCGAAGCCAAATTTCTAACACAGTGAATCTGCTCGTAGCAAGAGTAAAGCTGAGGTAGCGCCGGCTTTAACACGACCATCAGCTCTCGGGAGTTAATCAGGTACAAGGTCAGTGTTGCCTTCCTAAATTTAATCTAGCTTGGCAAGAGGTGCCATGGATTCTCTCTGTCAAGGTGGCAGCAACACCACCAGAAGTACCCGCCACGCACGGTGCTGAGCATTCTCCCAGTTCTCTTACACGCATCATAAATTTCTCCTGTTTGTAAATATTCCACGAGCTCCCTGGTGTATCCACCAGCCAAGTCTCCCTTACAACGTGCTGGAAAAGGACAAGGCAAACGTTTAGAAGTCAGTATGTCACTATTTTCAAGTAGGAAATTCTGTGAGTGTGATGTAAGAACAGATTTTTCCAGTCTTCTGTCATTTAAACAAGTGCCTTCAAAGCTGCACAGCCTGCTCCAAAGCACTGGTTTTCTATGATCTAGTGAAATAGGTTTTGATTTTAAAATCTGGCATTGTAAGAAATGCATCATAATAAAGGTGCAGCCCTACAGAAATCAGAACCAGCAGAGCTGGAGTTCTCTGGTTGAGCTGCCGTTAATTCAACACGTACAGCGTGTGCTTTTCTGCAGCCTCTCCCTGCACCGGCTGCTCCTGAGACATTAATCCTGACCCCCGCGGGTCCCTGGGAATAGCTGCTCTCCAGGTCTGTGCCCTGTGAGCCTCTTAAGTTCTTGTAGTAATTGTTCTGTCTCTACCTGCGCTAATTGGCAGACACTCACTGTTTTGTTGATAGCTGCCTTTGTGCAATTCCATCTTCCCACCACTTTGTTTATAAAATCTTCAACAGAAAGCAAATATGAGAGGTCAAGGAAAACTTTATTCAAGTACCAGCAAATACCGCCCCGTGACGTTTGCCGTGGCCACAGGAGCTGGGTGAGGAGTCAGAGGGCAGCAGCCAATAGGACAAATAAGGCAATGCTGAAACTGAATTCAGTGCTACTATGGGATTCGTTTTTCTAAGGGTATGAAAAAAAGAAGCTACGCCAAGAGTGGCATCGTTGCTATCTGACCTCACCGCTGACAGAAATTATAATGGAAAAGCTGCACAAACAATGAAGGAAACAAGCAAAGCAACCCAGCACTGGCCAAATACTGGGCTGGATGACATTGGCGTCTGGAGAGACAGAGACAGAGACACATTTCGTGGCTGTCAGCAGAGTTTCACTGAGTCTGAAATGCTGATTGTCTGAGCCTAAACCCTCTGGAACTAATCCAGCTGCTCAAATGACACTGGAGAGCAATGAGGTTTCCTTGGCCAGAAAGAAGAACACAAACCCTACAAAAGAAAAGAGAAGGAGGGGAAAACAAGCGCTGGTTCCTGAGCGGGTCCCCCCAGTCGCCGTCTCCCACGGCTCCGAAAGGTACCGCTGGGCTCCTCGGCCCGGCAGAGGAGTCTCTCACAAAGCTCTTCGCAATCCTTTTCAGAGCCCAGTTAAGCTCTATAAGACACCCTTCAGAAACGCATGAGTTAAGTGTGTCACTGACTAACCAGGGCATCTTCTAGTGTTTATTGTTCAATTTTTTTGTGCCATTTTTGCCCTCCCCCCCCCCGCAGGGACTGTGCCTTCATCGCTTTGTATCACTTGCACATATATTACTCTAGGCTCCAGATTTTTTCCAACAGTACAAGAACTCTAAGCAGCTCACACATTGGACTGGCTGGGTAAAATGGAATTCTATCAATTGTAACAAAAATTCCCATTTGGTTGGAAGGATACAGCCTAAATACAGTACAATACTGAGTGACATTAAATATTCAGTGACTAAATCTTTCACAAACAAAGTAGCAAAAGTAAAAAAGGCAAATAAATTCTATCTTTCCACTCAGCTTGTAGGCTAGTTTTTAAGCTACATTGTGTGTCTTTCATCCAAAATATGCTAGGGTAGTGTATGCATCGCTTAACACCACTTTGCAGACAGTGGAGGTCTCAGCCAAGCAGAGTCAGCACTGGATATCATGCAACGTAAAAAATGCTCGTTGGTAATGTTAAAAATAATAAGAAAAAAAGAAATCACATCATTGAGATACGCAGAGCTCTCTTGTTGAGCTGTTCTGGAAGTGTTTCTCAAGATCACAAATTTGTTTAAAACAAGCAAAGCACCTTCAAATCTTCATTTGGGATTGCTGGCACTCTGTTGAGTCAGGTACAATCACATTTGCTACTCACAACAGCATACTGACTCTTTTAGGATTACTCTTTTTTTGTTGTTGGGGTTCTGGAATTTTTTTTAATTTTTTTTTTAAGAAGGCAAACTGCAGATTGGGGGTGGTGGCAATGTTGCTACCACATTTAATCAATGTAGAGATCCCATCTTCACGCCTGCTGTTCTAATTCGCCCCAAGAAAAGTCAGGGTTAAGAAAAAACTTCACAGGCAATTAGACACAACTGATCTTTTCACCGAATTTTCAGGACACTTCTCTGGCATCTGAGGTGCGAGCACTCACAAAACACATCCCTGAATTCAGTTTATAATTTGTGAGCTTCCCAAAGGCACAGAGTGAGAAGTTGATGGCACACCAACTTCAGCTTTCTATTTGCAACCGAGAGGGAGGTTTAGGATCACTCGCAGTTTGAATTCTTTCTCCCCATTTGTATATTTTGAGTCACTTTATTCTCAATGAGACTCCCACAGAATAAACATAATCAAGCAGGAATAGGAGATGAAACTGCGCGTGCAGAAATGCCACGGAGGGAAACAGCCTTTGCCTCCCTGCACTGAGCCAGAGCTCAGCAGGAGGGTCACAGCTTCTACAGTGTCCCTCCGTACCAAGCTCCAGCAGAGCCACTGCTGCTTCTGCTGCTAATTAAGTAAGGACTGGACTATATTATACCTTTTTCTGACCATAAACAGCGATAGAAAATAGCCTTTCCCAGAAGAGACTAATGGAATGACAGCTGGCCAAAAATGTCTCCAACTGAAAGCAAAGTCAGGATTTCTGGTCCCACTGCGAACACGACAGTCACACGAACTGAGTCGTGGGGCTGAGGAGAGCGAGAGAGAAGAGTTCAGTGGAGCCTTGCTTTTAAAAGGAGAAAACGCGAGGAAGCCTCCAAAGAGGAAAAGGTTGGGGATCTGCTACCCCTGCAGCGTGAGGAGTGTCTGGTCTCTATCCGGAGCCAGCAATGAGCCACTCCAGCGCGCTGTGCTCAGCCCAGACACAGGATACAGGGCCTCAGTGGAACAGCAGCAAGGAGCAGCAGCCATCAGAGGGAGAGGAGAGAATTTAACACCTCATTGAGGCAAAAATTAAGTTTAGTAAAAGAACTGATGTTTAATATGTGGAAATACTTACGTATATTTGGAACGAAAAGAGCCTTTATTCTAACTAAGAGGGTGGCCCGACTGACTCCTACTCAAGAAAAGAACAGGATCTGGAAGGCGCAGGGCAGCAGGAGAGATTAAAGTGATGTAAATCCTCTAGAAGACTTGAAAGGGAATAATGGCTGTAAAAGCCAAAGATGCCCCACCAAAAAGGTGGAAGACACAAAGGCAAAACCCTTAAGTAGCTCTTATCAGAAGGGGAAAGAGCAAAGCCATTTACTGCACAAAAGAAGAGCTTTCTCACATAGTATAAATATAACTAGACTAAACATGATGTGGGCTGTTTATTTATTTGTACACCTACATCTTTTATTAAAAGGGAAAAAAGCAACCAAACCCCAAAGACTGCTTGCTCTGAGCATTATGACATCACAATCTAAATCACACTTAACTCAGGGTAGTTAAAGTAATCTGGGTGACAGCAAGGCGTTCCCTGTCCTAACACCCGGTGAAGCTACAAACAGCCTTCAGGACACTTCAGCAAGTGCCCAAGGTACAGGGTACCTTCTTCACCCACTCAGCTGAGATAGAAACTGAGTGGGTTCCCCATGCAAAAGGCACAGCTGAGGGAAGGGCTGACGCCACAAGTGTCAGAGAGGCACAAATAACTTCTCGCAACCATTGGTCAAACTGGAGACTCTCTGCTGGGTAATCACTTCTTGGACACGTATTTGAACCCCAGGCCTCACAGGGGGCAGAACATCACAGCATCGAATAAGCTTCGGTAAAAGAGACAAAGATGTTTTAGGATGTACTAATTTTATATTTGAACCCCAGGCCTCACAGCATCGAATAACCTTCGGTAAAACAGACAAAGATGTTTTAGGATGTACTAATTTTTCAGTATCACTGTATCAGAGACAATTTGTGCTGTAATTTTGGTTTTAACCCACTTTCCATTATGAGATATTTCAAATAAACGCCAAAAATTCATGTTGGTCACCAAGGAGACAACCTCCACTCAGCTGGAATGCAGCAAGTGTTTAATATTAATCACAGGAAGTCAAGAAATTAAGAAATATCATAGTTAAGTGAAACATACACATGGGTTTCAAGCACATGTTACATAATTATCTGAGTTTGTGCAGGCCACTAAGGTAAATGTTTTCTTAAGCAATTGTAATTTGAACTCCATCAAGTTATTTTCCACCATGACCCACAGTGATAACAAAAAATCTCTATTAAGTACTGTGATCCCTAGTTCCCAGAACTCAATATATGTTTTGGTCCACATTTCAGGTCATAGACATAAAGCATTTTAGAGTCTCACCGGTTACGATGCGCACCTTTTCATCTCAGTATTTGTCAACGTACCGTACCGTATATTGATGAGGAGTTCTTACACCACTGATCTTTCTCATAACTCGAACTTTCAACCATTCCCAGCTTTATCAATCGTTTCCCTCCCCACCCCCCAATAGATTCACTGTTTAAAGTCAGTCCCAAACCAGAAGAAATTTAAGGTGTTGATGGAAGGGTAAGTGCTTCTTTCCTCCACCATGCTGCTTAGTGAGTCCATATCAGATTCCATTTGGGAGGAGAAGGACCAGTGATACAAATCCTCCCAGTTAGGAACGCCAGTTCAAAAGGCAGGATTAGGCAGGTTCAGAGGATGCACCCACAATAGGTCCCCAGCTCTCACTGTACTCATGAAAGAAGAAAGCTTCTCAGCAGCAAGTGTTTGGGGAGGGGGGGCAGGATGGTGCTATTCAAGTACTTATATTATCTGCAATATACACCTGCAACAGCAGTAATGCCTCCTGCCAGCTCTTTGGTTAGAGCTGTCTGTGTTATCTCACTTCATTCTGTTCCTGTTATTTCATATTTACACTCTTCTTTCTCATCTCCAAAGTGCTGCTGTTACTGGAAGATACTCAGGTGCACCTAATGCCTTATTTATGCTGCAACATCAAATTCACTTCAGTAACAGATGGTGGTTGATGAACCCTAGAAATTTTTAACGCATGCTTCTCTTCTTGGTTTCATTAATTTAAAAGTAATCAATAATTTATATATATAAACAATTAATTCAGTCTCCCGCTCTTGTTCCTACAACAGCACAGAACCATCCAAACCACATGAAACAATTGCCTCAAACACCAGCCATGCTAAACAACTGCTCAGAAGGTCTTCCATCTCCCCCTGCCACAAAAGCTACCTGAAAGATAGTATTGCACAACTGGCTGTTTCCACAAAACAAATGCACAACTAAAGAATAGGACACACGAAGGTGTATTTATGGAAAGTAGCATTAAATCTGACAGATCAGATTCCTGATATCCCAAAATTTGCCACAGTGCATGTCTCAAAAACAAAACAAAAAAACCCCAAAAAATTAAGTGAGGGGGGAAAAAGCACTCACCCTCAACAGCCCTATTTGTCTAAAAAAGTATTGCAGAATTTTGCATGGAGAAAGCTCCCTTTGTAAGAAACAAGACAAAGGGCTGGACCCAGAGGCACAGCCAGGTAGGACTGATGATTCAGTGAGGGCTTTCAGGAAGGAAAAAAAAAAAAAAACCTCCTTCAGGAAAAGGTCCTCCTGCTCTAGTAGGGTTAAGAGGAAATCTTTGTTGGCTCAGTGTTGGGAACATTTAAAATATTTTCTCTAAAAAGTCTGCATAATTACGGCTGGCCTTGGTTGGCCTTCCAGCAACCAGTGCAGGCCGTCCACTGGCTTCGCACAGCTGGAGCCGTGTTTACAAGGGCTGGAGAGGGGAGCGCGTCTCAGGACGTGGTGGGTGGGCTGGGAACAGGAGGCACAGAGTGTGCTCACACGGCGCGCGGTGTGCTCACCAACATCAACACCCCTCTCCCCGCTCCCCCTCGAAAGCCCGACCCTGCACCTCAGTTCGTCAGACACCCCTTGGTACTCCCTATAAATATCTTCCCATCAGCACGTCCTCCCAGAAATGTCCATTAAATTACTCTTACGGCAGAGCAGAAAGGATTATTTATAAAGCTCCGCATTAGCAATCTTTTAGGGACCACTGCAGTAAGATAAATGCAGAAGCACTTTTTGAAAGGGAGGAATGTTTTCCCATCATGAAGCATTACCAAGAGAACATTATCTTCAATACTTTAATACATTTCAGTCAAAAGGCTATATGTGTGGTTTGACTATTGGTCTGAAATGGACTGCATTTACTGTATGCGCCTAGAAAAATAACACTTTTTAAAAAGGTAATTCTTTGTGCTTCTAAATGAAAGTCTGAACAATTGGGGGGAGAAGGAGATTCAAAAAAATAAATTAAGTCACAAGTTACCAATCTTATTCAGTGTTGAGGTACAATATGAAAATAGAGGATATAAACAAAGATAATTTTAAACTAAAAGTCAACAATGTGCTTCAAATATACCCAAACATTGCCAAAACTAGATGAGCTCCTTTCACAAAGTCTAGATTTTGGGAATATCAGAGACAATCTGGGCAGTGATGGCTGCTGCTTTGGCTGCTGTGCAACCCATTCAGAGAAAGGTTCAAGAAAATCCCACAACCAATAACTGGATGCAGAAGGCTGGCTCTGCAGAGGCTATGAAGCGTCCGCCACGCAGAAGTGGGGTATATTCTGAAGAGGGAACATACAAAGAACAGGCCAGAGAAATATGAGACCCTTAGACCTGAGGCACAGTCTAGGCTGTGCCACAAAGGAGTTCTAGAAACATAATTTGAGGAGCTCCTCATGAGCACCAAAAGGTGAGACAAAAGCTTTCCTTTCACACTAATTTTGTTATATCACCCCTGGGCTAACCTGCTGGAAAGCAGCTCTGAGGAAACAGACCTGGGAGTCCTGGTGGACAATAGGATGCCCATGAGCCAACAATGTGCCCTGGTGGCCAAGGAGGCCAATGGCATCCTGGGGGGCATCAGGAAGAGTGTGAGCAGCAGGTGGAGGGAGGTCATCCTGCCCCTCTGCTCTGCCCTGGGGAGGCCCCATCTGGAGCCCTGGGACCAGTTCTGGGCTCCCCAGTTCCAGAAGGACAGGGAACTGCTGGAGAGGGGACAGCAGAGGGCTACAGAGATGATGAGGGGCCTGGAGCATCTCTCTGATGAGGAAAGGCTGAGGGACTTGGGTCTTTTTAGTCTGGAGAAGAGAAGGCTGAGGGGGGATCTGATCAATGTCTATAAATACTTAAAGGGTGGGTGTCAGGAGGATGGGGCCAGCCTTTTTTCAGTGGTGCCCAGGGACAGGACAAGAGGAAATGGGCACAAACTTGATTCTAAGAAGTTCCACCTAAACATGAGGAGGGACTTCTTTCCTGTGAGGGTGGCAGAGCCCTGGAAGAGACTGCCCAGGGAGGTGGTGGAGTCTCCTTCTCTGGAGACATTCAAACCTGCCTGGACACGTTCTTGTGCAACCTGCTCTGGGTGGACCTGCTCTGGCAGGGGGTTGGACTAGATGATCTCCAGAGGTCCCCTCCAACCCCAAATCATTCTGTGATTCTGTGGTATAAATTGCCACTTCCATTTTCATATTAAAAAAACACCCCAACCTAACCTACCATGCTTTGCTCCTTTTAGCACTGCAAAGCTACCACAGTGACATGGAGTGTTTTGGATTATTTTCCATATAATTGAAGACCATCTATTTGCAAACCTTGCAAAAGCAGCAGAGAGACTGAGTTTCAGATCTTAGCTTCTATTTGTCACTCATGAAAAAACATCTTTTTGTAAATCTATCAATTTTGGAATGACTGAAGGGCAGCAAGCGTGAAACCTCATGTAATTTCTAAAGCATATCAGCAGAACCCATTTAAGACAGAAGAGGGGATAACTGGTAGTCTCTCCAACACTGCGTCTTCCAATGAAGCAGACCACCACTCACAATGCGATCCAAACAACACAGATCTGCAAAGCACTGTGTTACTTGCATCAAGAAAGGTACTGAAAACCTGATCTCTTACGTGTCAATGTTCCACTTTTGATCCGAGGGACTTAGGAGAGAGTGTTTTTAATAAGAAAATTCAAAAAACACCCTATGGCTTATGTGGGTAAAAAATAAAAATGAATGATAAACCACAGAGTCTTATTTTTCCTGGGTACACTGAACAATAGAGAAAAACATTCAAGTGGGGGAAGGGAGGACAGTGGTTTTGAGCATTCGGGAAAAAATGCGAGTCCTCTTACACAAAGAGTTTGCAGAGTTCAATTTTTAGTGGCATAGTCTGTTAAACAGTACCCATATTTTTCCTGTACACTTCACAAATTTTATATCTATAGCTAAGATGAAACTGAGTATTTCTGAAATTGGTAACAATACATAGGAATGAGAAGAATTTCTGAAGAGGCGTGCTGTGCTTGCTAAATAGAATTCAAAAGTTACTCATTAATTCAGTAATAGCTTTTCTGAAGAATATCTGACTCAAATGCCAGTTACAAATTCAAGGGTTCTAAGATCCAAGGGTGCTGCTTCATCATAAATTCCATAATTATACCACAAAGCTTTTTACAGTGACACCAACACAAATATTACATGTTCCTTCTTGCTAAATAAGCCTTGTTTTACAGGGATGAAAACTGAAGTCTGGCATAAGAAAAGCTGTTCCCTGGCTCCTCCTGATTTCAAATCCAATTTCCTATTCTATATCTAGAGGCTAAACCTACGTTTACATTCAATGACAGACGTGCAATGAACAAACGCACAATTGTATCCAGCAACCTTTCCCCTACTTGTGTTTACCTTTCTTGTCTCCAAAAAAATCAAGCCTGTCATTTTATAACCAGTTGTGACTGCAGGTCATGAGACCAGCAACATGAGCAGAACGGCCTCAGTGGTGTTAACCACATCCCTGCTTCTCCAGCTTTTTGACGTACCAGCACTCAGCGCCATGGAGGCTGTTGCTGGCAGTTCCACGGACACCCAGCTGGTTGAGTTAAGTCTACAAAGTGCTTTGGCTCATTTTTCTCCTCCCCTTCACTGCTCCATTTCTGGCCTATCCAGAATTATCCCGAGAACAGTCTGCCAGCAGTACTGCCCCCCGCCTCCAGCTCGTCTCTCCCTACCCACAGTATTGGCCAACACTGCAGGCTGCCTCCTCAGCATATTTTCCAACCTGCTTTTCCTGTTCCAAACAGGTTAAAAAATCATACCACCTTCTAAATCCTTACAAGAGTGATGTTAATCTTTATGCCACTAGCCAAAATACTCTAGTCATTACAAACCCTCTGAAAGCCACAATATCCAAAACTGAACTTGCCCTGTAGTTGGAAGGTCTTCAGGCCCTCTACAGCTGCAAGTGGCTACACTGGAATGTCATCATGATATTTCCCCAAAGTGGCTTACATTTAAAAAAGAACAATTGGATGACCTTCTGGTGCCAGCAAACAGAACAGAAAAAAAAAAAACAACCCAACCACCAAACCCCCTCAATATTGCCTTCACTGTACCCACAGTTTCCCCTGTCGTTAGGACACTGACTCTCTGTGATGCCATCATCAGTGCCTAGGCCTGTGGCATTATAATTTGCTTTCTTTTCTCAATCAGCGCCAAAACTGTCCCCACAACCTGAAAATTCTGAAATTCAGAATCCTTTATTTTCTGGGGGCTTACTTTTACAAAGTGAGATCAGGTTACTCTAATAAAAACCTTGACATGCTGTTATCTCTCAGCCACCAATATCTTTTATTTGAGCAAAAAGATCAAATTTAGAAGACAAGCAGAAGTCACATTTCATTGAGAACATGAAAGCTGCCTTCCTTATAAGCCTTCTCCTCCCCACAAGCAAGAGAAATGGTCTATTATTTACATGCACACTAACAGGTTTAATTCCAACTTTTTACTGCTTGTTTAGGATATATCCACTTAGGGCACGCAGATCATCATCTAACCTGTGCTCCAGATCCCTTATCCTTATGATAAGCCATTTTAGAAGGATTCAGGAGGCAAATACTAGACACAAAACATACCACATTGTAACCAATCTTAAAACTTATATTCATCAGGCATAGATGAGTTCAGTGTCAGTAAAGATCAAGTAAAAATGATTGTGTTTATAAGCTTCTGCACGGCTTTTCAGAAAAGGCAGTCCTGATCTTTTCAAGGCCATTTTAAATTAACACTATTACTACAGTTAATATTCAATGTAGTTTGCATGGATTTTGGCAGTAAAATTCATGTTTGCACAAGGGTTGCATTGCATCAAACAGAAAACACTCACACCTAATGCAATGGGAACGAGACCCACATTTTCAGAGCACGTTTAAATAGGAACTCATTAGATTAAGTTGCAGCAACAAGTGTTTCACTCAAGACGAGACTCAGACTGTCCTCTCCTCACTTAACCTCTCAGGCCCTGCCCGGAGATGAGGAAGCACCTATTCCTTGCCTGCTTTCCTGCTGTTCGGTTACAGCACACCTTTACTTTGCTCCCAACGCAGGACTTTGTATCACAAAGTACACACCTGGGCCTGGGAGGACAGATCCCTAATGGCAAAATAGTACAGAAAACATCGGGGAAAGATCTTACTCTTCCTGACAAGCCCACAAGCACTAGCTTTCAATGCAGCAAGAAAGGCTAAGTTCTACGGGTACTCCATTGCACACGTCAGAGAGATTTTTCCCAACAAACCTATTAACAGTTTTTCAGAGCTTCTGGAAAAAAATTGATGTAAGTTTTCCCCTCCCCAAAATACCATCATACATTTCACTCTTCCTCTCCTCAGTTACTCTGTTGTGGTTTCCATCCACCTCTTGGCCCTTCTGGTGGATGGTGGTAAGAAGAAATAGAACCATGTTTCCTTCATTTTGCCCTTGTATACTTTTTAATATCATTCTTTTAAAAGCACCCAGAGTAAAGATTTTGAAGCTTATTGCAGGCTTTTAGAGCTATAGTTGCATGAATTTCAAGCATCCTAAGTTAATTTAAAAGAGAATATACACGTACAAGTGACTCGAGGGAGTCGCACACCTGCTTTTCCCCCACCCCCAGGAAGCAGAAAATTAAGTGCTGGTAACAGCTCATGATTAAAAACACAGCAACAAGAACTTTCTGAAGTTACAACGGTGTTAACAGCCAAGCTAGAAGGTAGGGACCAGTACAAGAAATTGACATAAACCAGAACAATTGCACATTCATCATGTCTACCATAAAAGCAGCTTTCCCAAAACAAAAGCAACGCAAGATGTTGTTCACATTTTTACTTATTGCTCAAGAAGGTAAGAATGTCCTTGAAGGTCTACAAGCAGTACAAGGCATCGAACATCCCCAGGCTTTTGACACAAGGTGGGTTGCATTCTCGTAAGTCTGAATTTTTTATTCTATTTGTATTGGCTCAACTTTGCTAGCCTTTTGTCTAAACTCTCCCTTGTTTCCAACCATTCCTTTGTACTTTCCACTACCTCAACATTCTTACTGCAGGCTCAGAAGTCTGAGTAAAATAAATACTCATTACACTTACAGGAAGAAAGAGGAAAGGGAAAAGGAAAGGGGAAGGGGAAGGGAAATCCCAGAATTTTAAAACTAAAATTTCTAATGTCAAAACTTAGGGGTTTATATGTTTTCACTTAAAAACATACCTTGCAAATGAGCTTACTGCAATTTTTTTTTTAAAGGAAACACAAGTTTCTCTTATAAGCCCCTCACTTCAAGAGCTAATGGTTTTCTTCCTGTTAGTTCTTTTGCTACATTCACATTTTAAATGAGTTAAAAATACCTCCCTCACTCGAACTGTGTGGGAAATATCATGAGACAGGGAATGTTTCAAAGCAGCAAAAATCTACAAAGACCTCTCACGTGTTTGAAGGTTAAGGGTTGTGAGAGAGAGTGTTTGTTTAATTTTAATAGCAGAACTGTTGATATACAAATACTTTCCCCCCCATTCATTCCTAAATTCACAGAACTTTCTCTTGAACAAATGAGGTAGTCCCAAAATGCAGCAAGTGCTAGAGCAACATAAGAAAATCTAATACTAAACATTAAAAATACCTCCTTATTTTTATGATACCTCTTTCTATACTACATGCACGCTCTAGTCCCAGTGATTAACGCACATGAGGTCCTCTACAAAGAGGATTTCTAAAGACTGTCAGTTCTCGGTGCTCAACACAACCGAAGGAAATGACCTGAGAGATGGGGGAACGGCTGAAAATGAAAACAAGCCTACATCATCAATTTGGCTTTTTTTTATGAGGGGAAATTAACACATAGAGTATGATTCAGAATTTCAGACATGGGCCTTAGATGGAGGGGGAAAGCAAATGTCAAGTCTGTTTTTTCTCATGCTGGACTCCAGCCCCCTCTGAGCTGTATGGACAGCCTGCTCTGCCAAGGCAGCATCAGGAGGCGGGCAACTGATTGTGTCCCACTGTATCTGGCCACTGTGGCAGGAAATCCAGCAGCTGTGGATCTGGAATAGGCTGGAAACAAGATCCAAAACAGCAACAGCAGCAGATTTGCTCTCTGCCAACAGTAGCTTACAAACTCCAGCAAGGAGGAGCTGAACAAACAGCTTGAGAAAGTCACCACCTCTCAAAGAGGAAACCCTACCAGTATTGAGGCCATTTTACTGCTCAAGGAAACCAAGAACCAACCACAAGGCCAAGAGCAAGTAAATCAATCAGCAAAGTATAAACACCACACTCGGATCTACCAGTCGGGAGCAGAGCGCCATCGCAACCAAGTGCATGTGCTACCTAGGCTGCAATCATGGGTTTTGCTACCAAATTTAATCGGTCATAAATCCTTAAAATTTATGTTATTGGTATCACTTTACTTTCTTAAAACCAGCTAAAGAGTCATTTGCTTGGTTCCCATGGTTTCTTATGTTCTAAAATAGTGCGACTTTAAAGTGTGACTTTTGGGTCATACTTAAAGCACTCCTTTTGCCAAACCATTTCCACTGGATTTCTGTTAGAAATTTTAATAATTTCTTTTTTGTAGAGCAATTTTTAAAAGTTCATTTTTCCAACCAAATGGAGTCAGATACTACTGTAATTGTCACAATTTGAAATGAAATTACACATATCTAAAAATCCCTTTGCATATCTATGAATGCACCGCCCTACATAGAAAATATTTAAAATAGAAAACCAAGAACAAAGTAATAAAAAGAATTAAATCAACTGTTGCATAGGAAACATAGCAACCTCCAATTTTAATGCTAATGGACATCAGATTATTTACTGACATGGGTACACAGAGACTGCTACTGCAGTTGTGAGCAGGGAAACCCTCAGGCCCACAAGTATCTGTATTTCAAGCAGGGTACTAGCAAACCCTGATGGAAAGGGGACATCTACTGGTAGCAAAGATTACTGTAGGTAGTAAATACCAAACCAGTAGTTTAATAAAATTACAATACCAAACTAAAAGTTCATTGTTGCTCCTGACAAATCTAAAAACTGTTACTCGTGCCACTAAATAGAGATTACTAAGGAAAAAACCCACCCCAAAAAGCACAGCAAAGGATGCTGTCTCAAAGACACAACTTACATTCAATAGACACAATTATGACAGCCCTTCAGTAATATTCACAAAAGGCATTTTATTTAAACTCTACTTTTTTGTAATCAGCAAGCACACAGAAACCAACTTCAATTACCTACATTTTTAAAAAAATCATCAAGTATATAAAGTAAAATGCAAAAGGAACATAATAACACACCAATATAAGAAACAACAGTTGGCCTCCCAGCCCCGGAGCAGACTGTCCCCTCACAGCTGAGCCATACGGACCCCCAGGGCAGGGGGGTCACAGGCACTAAGCCAGGAAAGCCAGGAAGGGGAGCCTAAATTAGGCAGGATTTGTTTCTTTGCCTCTTGCAAGAAAACGTCACACACCAACTGCAAGCACAGTCTGGTTGTGCCAGTGGCTGAGGGAAAAATAGCTGTGTGCCATCAGGTGTGGGGTGTTGGGACACGGCAGAGGGAGGCCAACATGGCGGGGAGATGGGTCCTCCAGGGCCACTGGCTCCCCTGCACCCCGGACCCTCCCTGCCAGGGCAACCGCTCTGTGTGGGCCTGTCTCCTTTTTACTGCAGAAAAGACTAAAATGGCCAGGCGGCAGGTGAAGGCCTCCTTCACTTTTCACCTCACGTCAGCGGCGGGTCCCTGGTGGGGGCCGATGGGGGCAGCCAGCGGGAGCAGAAGGGCCCACTTTCCTCTCACCCCAAACCCGCACCAGCCGCTGTGCTGCTCAGAGGCTTCTTTAACAGATACAGCCTTCCCACCGAGTGGGGCTCGCGTCAGCGTGGGACCCCGCTTCGAAGGTTTAAACCATCACGAAGGTGTTAAAGAGGAAGGGGAACATGTACAGGTGCCACATGGCTGATGGTTACATGAGGGGCTCCACGCCAGCCCTGGCTCAGCCCTCCCAACTGCCAAGGAAGGCGCAAATTGTGTCTAAACAAGAATGGAAGGAGCTGCTAAGGACTATATATGTTTTTAGTAGATTAAGCATCATTTTGGCTAACAGAAAAACAGACGTTCCATGCAGGCTATTAAGAGAAAAATAAGATATTTCAGGAGATTGCAAAGCCATAACCCAGAGGTGAGCAGCTGGAGCGTGGGCACCTGGAGGGCCCACAGCCGAGACACTCTGCTGCTCTGGGCAGGGAGTCCCCAAAATTTTAAAAGGGAGAAGCTTTCTCCTCAAAGGCATAAGGGTCTGGTCCTCCCCAGTATTACTTTAAAGTCAGATTTTTAGTAGACGTTGCCAAGAAAAATCTTGGAAACAGATTAATTTTGACACTTTAAAGTAACGCAAAAGCCTTCTTTCCAGTCCCACCTGATTGGGATAAAACTTCAGATGGGAGGTCTTAATGGTGAAGTGGCAGCTGGCACGGGATGCTTCTGACCAGAGAGAAACAATTTTTTTTCCTTTCCCTTTACCATTTTTACTACAGAAAGGTTGTCTGGCTCCATAGTGACATAAATGTAGCATTTTGCCTGGCACAGAAAAGGAAGTGACACAATAGGCCAATTAAACCCAAACATGAACACAATTTCCAGTTCAATACTTCGTTTCTTCTCACACCAGGAGGAGGGAACTAAGCACATGAACAGTGACTTCGCGTTGCCTAAGAAGTGTTCCACTACAAGAGAAATATATATTATGCCTATTTCTGGCTTAGCAGCACATGCAAAAAGAAAAAATTCACAGCACTCTCCAAGGAACATACACTTACCTAAATCTAGGAGAAAGAGGAAAAAAAAAAAAGAAATGAGTAAAAGGTTCTCTAATAAATAATGATACACCATGAAAATACATTAAAACAAAGTGTAAATTACTTCCAAAAGCCAATACACATTGTAAGCATCTCTTTTATTTGTTGTAATATAAAGAAGCATACATCATTCAGTTCTTTTAAGTACAACTCAAAATATACACTGACAAAAAAAAAGATCAATTCAGACATCCATGAACTTGTCTCAACAGGATTCATGACGTTTTGCTCTGCTGGTATTGCACTTGGAATGGTTTCGAAGTAAGGCACAGTAAAAACAAAGTCATTTAGTGCTTCTACAGCAGATGTCTTTTTTTAAACACATGCTACATGACGTAAAAGTACTTCTTCTAGCTTATGTATATATACAGATGTGGAAAAAGAAAGAAGCATGCACTAGAAGATTTAGATTTCAACATGTCTTGTTGTTTCATAATATACAAATAAAGTAGTTTAAAGATGTAAACAAATTGCATGCACATAAACTAGAGCAAAATCTTTAGTACAGTATCTGAAAGCTATTATGCTTAAATAAAAAAATATAACTTATTAGTACTCAGGTTTATGTGCCATTTTTTGTCCTGTGGAGATTAGAAGTTTGGTGCTGGGGGCAGGGAATTATGGGCGGGCAGGGAGGATTTTCCTGGTTTTGCCATTGTATTTGTTTTTGTGTGTTACATGTCGGCAGCAGTACATCGGTAAGACAGACATATATGGCTTTTGCAAAACAATGTATAATGAAAACATAAGAAAGCACAATTGCATTTGGGGTCCGGCATCCTGGTATTTTCCAGTCAAAAACAAAACAAAACAAAAATCAATATGATCTAAGCTTTGAACTGGGAAAGCTATGCATTCCAAAAGACCTTTCTAAAGACATTTAAACTCTACAAAAAACAGACACTTTGCCAAGTATAAATGTTTAAAAACTAAACACAGAAGAATCTGAATGACTCAAGCTTCGCTTTCCACTTCAAATGCTACTGAACAGGTTTCTCCCATGGCTGCGATAGCTGAAGTGCTCTTAGATTGTCTTCAGAATTAACTAGATGCCAGGAGTGGGTTTGCTTATTTTTAAACAAGTACATTAGAAATTAAGTAAATTAACTGCATAATTTTTGGTTTCACTTTATCTTTGGCATAGGAAAAGCCATTTCTCAAATTAAATACAGGACATGTACCACTCTGCATTCCAACATATTATGCTGAAAAGGCACATTTGCTGCTGCCTGGGTGACAAGGGAAGACTTCTCATTTTGCAGAAGGCACGGTGTTTAGTGCAACATTCTTTCCCCATCCCCCAGAGAGTGTTTAGTTACACCAAGTACAGTTCTACACAGCGGCTTCCCAGGAGCTGGCCGTGTTTCTCAGCCACTGCTTTCTTAGCTAGATCCAGGCTTGGAAAAGTCACCAACGCCTCTCCGCTGGGCTGGCCACTAAAGTTGTAAAGCAGGAGGATGGAATCTGCATGGAGCTGCAACGGCACAAGAAGACAAAAGAAAAAAAAAACAACACAGTTAAGATCAAAAACCACAGCTGGAATTGCAGTTCGTAATTCAGGGCATCTGGTTCAATCCAACCCTGTGTCCGTAGTGAAAAGATTTTGGATGTGAGAACAGGAAGGAGGAGAAGGCCTTGGAGAACAGCAGCAGCTCTTATTCTGCTGTTGTGCTGAGCAGAACGATGCAGACCATTCCATGCAAAGATATTGCTAGAGAAATAATTCAGATTAAAAGTTTACAAGAAAAGAAAGACTTAGATGTTAATAAAGGGCAAACAGATCAAGAAAGTCCAGGCATTCAGCAAATAATTCTTGCACTATGTGGACTACTGGCCAAGTGACAAAGGCTATAAGGCATGTGAATACTCACACGTAAAGTTAAAAGAAAAAATTATATAACTGTATGAGAGTTCTGTGTTGGGAGGATAAGCTGAACTTAACAGTGCAAGACATTGTTCAGTAAAACAAAGTAAAGTTTGGTGCAGTCCAACTGGATTCAAGAAACCCTTCTTGCATTTTTATCAAAGATAATAAAAAACCAGGATAGCAAGTGAGATTATTTAGTCACTGGAGCCAATTTACTTTGGAGTGCATTTGCCCTCCTGAATTCTTAAAAGACAGCTTCAAAATGCTGAGTTTAAAGCAGATATCTCTGCCTGCCCTATGGCACCCCAGCCATTTCTCACAACATGCTGGAAGTCCTTCCAGGCTAAGTTCGGAAGCCCTATTTGTTGGGTAGAAATGGATCTCAGTGAAGTTTCAAAACCAAAGTTTGAAGGGTCAAAAGCTCAGCATACAGAATTAGTTTGTTGGAGAAATCAGTGCCAGCTAAAAAACACATGCTGTAAACCCAACCAGTTTTATGAGTATTAACCCAATTCAAGTTAAGCTCATGTGACATATGTCCTCGTGATTTTATAAAAGGTTAAAATATTTAAGAATTTCAATTTTTGTAAAATTTGCATGTGCCTGGTATACTCCAAGAAATATCAGACCTCTCAGTTATTACCAGCAGCAGTTTCTGATCAGCTTTACAATCAAGCATATGAAAATAAAACAAATACATGCCAGAGCTTCAGTCACCCAAACTCTTAGCAGGCAGTAAAAGTATTCTTAAGATACAAGCAACAGTACGCTTTAGAAACTAAAAGCATATGTAAGACAGTTAGCACAGAATTCATATAATTAAATTCTGACAGAACTAAAGTTAGTCAAGGAATAGCATGCAGAAGGAAATTCACAGACAAATAAAACATCAGGTCTGAAGCCCGTTTGGGGTTTGGAAGCAATTTTGGTTTATTTCAGAATAACACTGTGCTCAAAGAGACTCGCACACAGTTTGGGTTGAGCTGCAAATCTGAGCTAAAAGACAGTCTGCCCTAAAGCAGCTTTTTGCTGTTAATGCATATAGGATCAAGTCATTTAACACATTGGTCCTAGACGTAAGTTCAATATTGCAGTTCAGAGTCAGCCGAAAACACAGGTGGAGCATGGTTAGACCTCTGGAGCACAGAGGAGAGCTTTAAAAAGTAGCTTAAATAGCAGCCTTGGTGTAATACCAAGGTAAGGATCTGGAAATTCATGTTATAAAAGTTAGCAGAGAAGTCTACACATTTTGCAAGCAAGATAATTAGAAGGGTTAAATAAACCCCTTCAGTTCCATTTTAAGACACACTAGTTTTAGGTTCTTATTTATCTAAATTTATAGTTAGAAATAGATTTTTTAATGTAGGTACATTTTTTAAAATATAGATTCAAAACCATACAAATCTTTTTTTCTGGGTGTTTTGTTCTAGAAAGAGTGCTATCTGTGTGATAGCACTTTGGACTGCTTAGAATTCAGAATGAGCTACCCCATGAATTATTTTCCAGTCAAAGGCTGTTTCCATCCCATACATAGTAGAACCCTGTTGCTGATCTGGTTTTCCAGTTAATCTGGGTAAATCAAGAGAGCCAAACAGATTGTCCAAGGTCACATAAATATGGAAATGCTCAAAATACTAATGGGTGTTCTTCTGTACACCACTGGGCCATGCAGCCTCTAATCCAGCTTTCCTTAGCAGATCTAACAGGATCATGAGAAACTAATTCATTTGAAAACAACTGAGCTGATGGTGATTATGTGAAGGTAGCTTTATCTGTGAAGGTACTTCTTGCAAGGCACAGTATTCAATTGCCACTTTTTGTACTGAAAGCTTTGTGTGGTTTTTGTTTGAGGAGAAAAGTAGCGTAGAAAAATAACTAATCAGTAGAATTTTGAATAGAATACAATAGGTATCGGGAAGTCACAAACTCCACATAGGTCACAACAAAATTTCTGTAGGAATTATGGGTTAGTGCCAAAAACGTAGGGAAGTTTGCCATTAGCAAGTTTAGTTAGTTGCATTAGAGAGCCACTATATGAAAGAAAGCTCCTCTTGGATTAAAAAAAAAATGAAAAAAAAAAAAGAAAGAAAAAGTAATAGTTCACATTGCATCAGGGAGATGAAGAAACAGAAAAATTAATGTTGAAACAGCTGTGTGATTCACAAAAGAGAAAGCTAGAGGTTTGGGGGTTTTTGGCACATATGTTTGTGTCTGCTTTGTAGCCATAACAAGAAAAAAAAAAATCATCTAAACTGCTGTGCTAAAAATAAAACATTGGCCTGAAAGAATCACATGAGAAATGAACACTAATAAAGCCTTCTGGAGTTTAACACCCCATCTGAGCGGAACCAGGCAATCACACTACCTCCACCACTGCTATTCCATCAACTACAGATCACAACTGGCTGTTTCTTTATGTTAGTTGATTTTTTAATAGGACAAGAGCAGAAAGGTTAAAGCGAGGACCCCAACACAAGCTAAAAAGGAGGAAGAGCTGTAAGCGAACAGCTCAGTATCACCAAGCCCTTCTTTCCCTTCCCATTCACCACTGGAGACCAAGTTTCTGCCAGTCGCATCTTACCTTCTTCAGAAGTTACAAGGAGTTACAAACAGACCCACTCTTTCGGTGCTTGTAACACACTCCTTGCTTGATCGCTCAGCTGAATAAGGCCATTGTAGTCATCAGGCGCATACTACAGTACAAGTGTAATACGTGATAATCAGCGAGAGAAGGAACAGTTCTGGTACAGCAAGCCACACAGACCATCATTTGCAACCATAATTAAGAGCATCAGCTATAATAACTGGCAGGAGACAGTGAATTTGACAGATACTATTTTTGTGCAAGATAAAACAAAAAATGCATTAACCAAATTACCAGTTGTAGAAATAAATTTAAAGTAAACGCATGTGGGGAATATTCTAAACTGTGTATTTGAACTGTTCCTTATCAAGGAAGGGAAATAGTTCAGACCATGAAGTGCTCTTTTTTTCTTTCTACTCATGAGACAGCAGCATCAGGTAATAAAACTCCTAAGTTTGCATAATCATGTTTCCAGTAATGACTCTCACTGGGACAGCTGAGCATCTTCCAGCACGCATACTGAAGTGGGGGATTAGAACTAGGGTACAGATCTCATTCATGTCTTGCAGTCATGGAAATAAACTGTGGCTTCTCTAGGGCTGAGTGATAAACACTTCAGTGCATATAATATTTGCATTACATAGATTACGCACCCGTGCAGCTAAAGTAAAGCAATGTCCCAGCATGAATGCACTTAAAAGATAAATTGGCATTTACTCTAGTATAGTGTATTTCCACATAGAAAAAAGAAATAAACTATACAATGTAACTGCATCATGATAGGTTTGTAGTAGAAGAATATTAAAATAAGAACAGTGACTGCACAGTACAGTCATACCAATCAAACAAAACGTCACATGTCAATCAGATCTAAGAAATATTTGAGATCCTGGATCTAAACAGTAACCGTGCATGCTATTGGAGGGCCTGGTACAAATATGAAATCTATAGTCAGTAAATAGATCTTGGGTAATATGAAACATTGTTTTGTATCTATCTCATAATCTTTCCAAAATTATACACCCCGGAAAGGGACTGCACAGACATGTTACAAAGACTTACTTTGGAGTGGCTCCTGTAAGACAAACCGTTCAGCATAACCCAAGTTCTAGAATATCCTTTTAGTGGCAATGTTTCCTATCTCTGCCTAAAATGGCTGTTTTGAAGTAACATTTTAGAAGGTTGCAAATGCACACCAAGTAGCCTTCCTTTGATATTTCTATAATACAAAAAGTCTCCTGCCAGCTTAGGGAGAAAAGGTATTATGTTTGGGCATACAGGACATGTTGTATCCATCCAAAGCGAAATTGAAAAGAAAAAAAAAAAAACAAAACAACCATCACAGTATACAGCTTCCACAGAGAACAACAACCAAGAGCCCAGAGAATGTAAAAGAAAAGAACCTTCCAGAATTTTTACTACTGAATTCTAGCCACCTTCACATCTAGACCCATGCCATTAAGGGAAAGACAAATATAAGAAGTATTTTCTAGATAGTCTCTGCCAGGGCAACCAAACCGTGCAAATATTAGAGTTATCAGTTCCCAGACCTGCCCTTGAAATGAGTCTACAAAACGTGAGTTTACTCTTTGGAAGGAATGTCTCAAGATAGTACATACTTTAGATTATCAGTAGATGTACAGTAAGCAAAGGTCCATAGTCTCTTGTGAGGGACAGTGTTTAAAAGGTTACACTTGAAATGCATAAACAATGAGGAAAACGTGAAAGCAGCGAAACATCCCTGCACAGAAATGTCAGAGTTGTCAGAGCTCAGCCCCAGGCCTAAGGAAAGAGAGAGAGGAAGAAAAAAAGAAAGAAAAAAATCTATTGCTAAATGCCTAGCAATAGAAGCAACTTCTAATCACAAGAAAGATAGGTAAGAGACTGCCACTAATCAAAACAGGAGTTGTGGAACAGTAAATTCTTCAAACCTACAGAATTCAAAAAGCAGTACTGCAAACCAAGCTAGGAAATAAAGTGGGGGAACTCTTATTCCCTCTGAACGAAACTGGAACTAACTTAACTTGCCCAAGGAAGTACCTGATCATGAATACTTCTGGTTCTGTCTGCATTTCAGAAACCCATAAGAACAAACCAGAACCACCCAACCTTCCAACCTAAAAGACTGTGATTCTTTCTCACCCAGGGACTTCACTCTCATTGTGTCAACAGCAGCATTAAAATATAGTGGTCTACTAGAATGATGCAGTAGGAAAATCCTGCTTTTTAAGCCATGACTTAATCTATGGAACACAAATCTCAATCAGAGCTTTCCCTCAACTCATCCTATTAAACTGGATACTCTCATAGGCTCATAGTTGATGAACAGGGAAGAACTATTTCCTAGAATGACTGAAGAAGAATGTAGAAATAAATTCAGACAATAAAGCAATTTCTCTTTCCCCTTTGTAGCAGTCATTGACAAGTCTAGCTTGGTCTAGTAAGGAAGATTCCACAGAATACCACCGTTAAATGAAGAGCTCCATTACAGAAGTCAGCCTCAGATGTTAAGGACATCGAAATCTGGCTCTCAGCATCCACACTGGTGCTATACGGACTTCTAGTGATCAGAGATGGGAGCCAGGATCAAGAAAGATGAAAACTAAATATAGAAACTAGGTATGGGATAAGCTTTGTTTTTTGAACATAACCTTAAACATAACCAAAGGAGGAAGCAAAACAGAACCTTTGCAAGTGGTTACTAAATAATATTCTGGGGTCAATGATTAGCTCTAGGGCAGGCTCAAGATAGCAGGAAGACTATGCACATACTGAACAAAACCCCACAACTGCCTGGAGCAGAGATTGCATTGAACAGAGAAGAACGGTGTCCCCTGCTCCCTACCTCCTTCTTATTGTTACCTCCCCCGTGACAGTGGCGACTTCTATAGCTTGAGACATGTCTGTTAATAAGGGTAAAATGATGTTTCCTGAAGGACACGTTGGTTCTTTACAGAATCAGCAGTTTATCTTACGAGCTTAAGGTAAATACCTTTCTAGGTATTAGCATTCGAAATGGCAGACATTTCAACTCATGTATATTAAATAACAGCTATTATAATATTAAATAACATATTAGAATAGACTATAATACTACTAAATGACAGGTGTACATTAAATAACACTAAGTCCTGTCTCCTAAAGCAGATGGTCATTTCTGACCAACAGCCACATCCGGTGTGGCAGCATCTCCCAGACAGGCCATCTGCTATGCTTACAGCAGCACAAAGCCTTTGAAGATGACAGGAACCAGAGACAGACTGGTTAATAACGAGGTAGCATACTAGACTCCTTGTTTTGTGTATTATTTTTTTCTTCAAGCTAGTTTATTTCTTTCAGAAATACCTGCTGTGTTGAGGGGAATTGTGGGACTGTCCTTGTTCCCTCACAGACTGTGCACAAATTTAAATGCGTCACTAAACAGCAAGATATTGATTTCCATTTCATTTTTGCAATTCCTACAGTGGACACTCAAAGAGCAGTCTAAAACAGCATATGCGAGCAATGTTGGGGGGGGGGGGGGGGGGGG
>NW_015090842.1:19615656-19652669 GCF_001431845.1 Calidris pugnax
GAGGGGAAATCCATTGCTAAAAACAAAATTAGAATTGGGAAATATATTTAGATATGGCCCAACTGAGAAAAAAAACCAAGGGGAAATGAAAGATAAAAACAGTTCCCACCTGGAAAGGAAAACATCCCAAGCAGGATGGCCACTTCAGCATTGCAGCTGCAATTCTAGCCTAAACTACTACTAAACTCCAACATAGAATAGTTCCCAAAGGGAAGAAACCCTTTTGTCTGGAACATAGAATCTGACTTGACAAATCGGTAACTGTGACATTTGGCACAGGTGTCAGAAGAAATACCCTAAATGGGCCTTGCCAATAAAGTATACTTTTAGATCACCAATACAAGCACCAGGAACCACCTGAGTGCTCTGCAGAATAGATACCACCTGAATGTTTCCTGGAACAGACAGTGAAATATCTAATGCCTGTTCCCAAAAATTCAGCTTAAAGATGATACATCTTAAGTTTCTGTGCTTCAGGCATGGGAGGCAACAGGCAGTAACCACTAATTTACTAGACCCAGTCTCACAGGTGCTTTCTCCACACAAGCAACAATTCCAGGTGAAAGATAAATTTAGGAACAAAGCAAAACAAACAGCATGCTAGATTCTGAATGCATGGGGTGAACATAAAATAATGACTTCAATACCAGTAAGTGGGAATTCTTCCTCTACCACATCCTCTTCCCCTTCCCTTCCCTCATCAGAAGGTGCTATGCCTAGAACTGGCACAGACCATGGGGTAACCTTCTCAGGCTACAAAGAGTCAGATTTCAAAAGAAACCCATAGGAAACAGAGAATACTTCTTTGTTCAAGCATGCATTTCAGAGAAAAAAAAACCTAATCCTAAAAAGTCATCGACAATGAAGCCTGCTGTCCTGATACAAGAGAGAAATGTTGTTAATGCCCTTGGAATTTAGCCATCCATCCACTTCCCTTAATTTCCTTATTACTGTTTTAAGCACAAGTCACCCTCCTCCCCTCCCAACAATGAGCCTTGAATTCTCCAACTTGGAAGACTTGAAGGATTAATACACTGCAAAAGCTCTTTTTAGCTGCAGATAAAAGGCACCTAAGCCCAGCAGAGGTTTAAAGAATAGTATTTATTTTAAACTTCTCTGACATAAAAATGCATAGTTAAAGAAGTCCCTACATTTTCATCCTAGCCTTTTTCAGCAAATTCAGGAGACTGTAAATAAAGCCAAGATGGTGACCATGGGCCCTAAATCTCAGTCTTCTTCTAGTTCAGCTTTTTACTAGTTCTGCATGAAACATACCACTACACTTATACACAACTTGCCGAAATAACAAGTCTGCTTCCTAAGAACTGATCCACACGGTCCTTTTCAGGCAGAGACAAGTTCACTTTACATTCATGCCATTCTCCAAGAAACTAGGCAGATACTACTAACTCCTAGCTAAGGTGACAGTTGTGAACTAGCTTTTGGTCAGTTAAGACCACGGGCACAGTTAAATTGCATCTACTTGTACGTGAAACTACCAGTTCTTGCCAGAATAGCTTGCAGAGTAACTCCACAAATGTTAGCAATAGAACTGTAGAATTGCCCAGGCCGGAAGGGACCTCCAAAGGCCATCTAGTCCCACCCCCCCGCAGTCAGCAGGGACCCCCCCACCTAGACCAGGTTGCCCAGGGCCTCGTCGAGCCTCACCTTGAATATCTCCAGGGATGGGGCCTCAACCACCTCCCTGGGCAACCTGTCCCAGTGCTCCACCACCCTCACAGTGAAGAACTTTCTCCTAATCTCCAATCTAAATCTGCTTCCCTCCTGCATTCTGATAAGTGCAAAAAAAAGCCGTTATTTGGAGAGGAGAAATATTTCTCATTGATTCATTTAGTGGCTAAAGAGGAAAATCCATAGAGGATTTAGCCAGTAAATAAAAGAAAAATACTTTTCAGCAAAAAATTTTGTTCTGATACACACAAACAATTTCATGTAAATTGATCACCCAACTACTACACCCGTTCATTCCGTATTTGCTTGATTTCTCTGACTGTTTCTACAACTGTACAGAGTGATGAGAAATCTGTTGCGTGCGATTACTCTTTTTGCACTACTTCTTCCTCGGACTTTTCCCCCATATGATCTGAAATTATTTTTCTTAATTCTAGGATCACATGTTTTTTCAATTCACAATCACATATTTTTCATTATAAGGGAAGTTTCCTGTGAACATCCACAGATCCCTCAATTCAACATAATACCCAAAGACCAGCACCTGCCGAGCAGCTGGTGTTTTAGCCCCTGTCAGAATCATAGACATCCCACTGCCCTATCTGAATTATACAGTAGCTATTTTTGTGGTTGTGATTTTGATCGTTTTCTGCTGTCATAGCTGTTTTTTTAAATGTCCGTAGCTATGTAGCCAGTATTCGACTGGAGTCAAATTAATGGCCAATCAAATGCATTACAGTACAACTAAAAAGCAGTGTAACATGAATTATGTGCTGAATCAGAGAGTACTAATATTAACTCTTCTGAAGACTACAGTATACTACAGTATTATACAGAAAGGTGATGGGGAAAATTGTCATCTTCAATATTTACTATTATAATTCTGCACAAGTTTTTCAAGATTAATACAAGATACATTAAACACATGCAAACTGGAAGGACTTTTCAACAATAAAGAAAGAAAGCAGAACTACAAGAAGAAACCAAGCTGATGAACCACTAAACAAGAGGCTAGTGCTGATAAAATTAAATTAAAATTAAAAAGCTGATCTGCAGATTTTACATTATTTATTATTAGAAGCATGTACTGATGTTGAGACCAGCTTGTTGAAGCCCATAATAAGCAAAGTCTATCTCTTACGAGGCAGGTCTGGTATAAAAGTTGCTTTTGCTTAAGTAGCAGTGTGCATACATGCAATATACAGTGCCCACGGACTGAAGGAAGAAAACAGAGGAGAATAAAGGAGGAACTTAAAACCTATTCCTTTCAGACAGGGACATATGAAGACAAAAATCACCCTTCAATCTCAGCATCTCTGATCTGGTTCCCAGAATACCAACATTGAAGCCCATTGAATACCAACATCAATTAGTTAAACAGAGATTGAAACCATGCCCAAACCACTGACAATCATTAGGGGCTCACTTTATAAACGAGCAGAAGCATCGTGCAACAATTCCTTGGGCAGCAGCAGAAAATGGAAAAAAAAAATATATATATATGAGAAGAGAGGAAAGGGGAAGAAAAAAGAAAAAAAAAAGATTAGTTGTTGCACCAGAGACATAACATTGTCCCAATACAGTAAGTCACCACCTCTTTTTTCCCCTAGAGGAATGAGTGAGTATAAAACTAGCATTACCACATGTGGGATTCCAAGAACAATTCAAAATAATTCCTTGGCTCCTTTATAAGATATTGAACCCGATCTCATTTGGACAACATCTTCTAAAGAAATCAAAGAGGCGACCAATTTAATATTAGTAACTGATGATGACAGGAGGTTGCAGCAGAATATCGTTTCACCTTGTAGCAAAATTTCTATTCATTTGAAACATTTCATTGTGCAATACAAACTCTATGAGCTGCTCTCCAAATGCAGAAACAAGAAAAAGGGCAAATTGAGCACCAGACCCAAAGTCCAGATTCACTAAACTGAAGATTTAGTGGAAGACAGAGATACTAGATGCTTCCCTGACCTGTTCCAGACAGGTTCAGGTCACATTTTTCAAAGGTGCACTTATACTTCCAGTTGAATTTCAATTCAAAAAACAGGCTTCCTCACTTAAGGTTTTAATACACCCACTATCCATACACCAAAATACCCAGTCAAAAAACAAACAAACAAACACACACACCAAAAGGTAATATATTAATGGCAAAGCAACAGAATAATATTTACTACTGTTTGTCTGGAAATCATGAAAGCCACAAGTAACTGAATTTGGTTTGAACTCTGGAATTATCTGTCTAAGAAGCAGCCCTAAAACACAATGACATTCATTTTCTTTTTAATGTTTGTCAAAATTCATCACACTTTTTATAAGCTAAACTGCAAATTTTTCCACTGAAAAACCAAGTATGCCAACTATTTTCAAATATAAATATAACATTTGAAAAGGAACCACAACAGGTAGAGCACTGTATCTTCCAAATGCTCAAAATCTGGAACATACATATTTCAGCATCTGTTCTCAGTCTACATTTATTTACATAGGAGATATCTGGCTCTACAAATTAAAGAAAAAAAACAAAAAGAAAGCAAAAATTAAAATGTACTATGTCTGAATATTTTGTATTAAATGCTGCTATGTGTTAAGAAAAATCCATTTGCATCTTACCCTTTAATAATACCACTGTTATCCAATTTAGAAAATTTTGAAGGACAAACATGCAAAAATTGTCATCTTTTCACACATATCACTTGAAGAGTGGTTTGAGACCCACCAAGAGAATTTTAAGCCAGTGCTTCCGAGTAGTATCAAAAGGGCAGATTCGGTATTTGTGTAAGTGCTGTTATCCACAGAAGTTAAATACTCACCAGAATATACCATATTCAATTATCTTTCCTTTTAGCAAACATGTGATGACAAAACAAGGATATAGATACAATAAGCTCAGAGATGAAAGGCAGAAGACATGGAAAGACCCATTCCATGAATTCAAATAAGTGCTGCTGGAAAAAACATTTGTACATGGTGCTTTTTTTTCTAACGTTGCTCAAGAAAGTAAGTTTAAGTGTTTGCTCACTGACTGAGCACTGAATCAGTACATACTGACTGTTACCTATTGCACATAGAATCTTTGCTATGGTTTGGAAAATAGTTTTCCTTTAGGTTGCAATTTAATGCAGTTCTAATGGAAAATGATCCTGCCTGTAAACAAAATAATTAGTTCTTGCAAGAACGTCTGAGAGAGGTGTCTTGTCTCTCTCCTTTTGCAAGCAAGTCACCACACCTAGGTCACAGCCTTTTGTACTACAAATTTGCTCTCAGCAGACTTGAAGTTTTAAGCCCGAATGCCAACTGCTGACCCTGCCTAGGGCTCCCACCAAAAAGTGGCCAAGACTGAAAGCTTTTGGCAGCTCTCACCTTCTCTGGCAGCCCCACTCAGGCTGGGGCTCTGTGCTTTCTCCCTCTCCAAACTCAAACCCTAACTCTAGATGCTAAATCACTGCTTTCAAATTAGGGTTTGTTTATTATATAAGGAATGAGGCAAACTGTATTTGGCACTTTGGTCTGCCAGTTAAATACACGACACTGAGCTTGCACACTTGTTCAGTGATTTCCAACAGCGCTCACTCGCTCAGTTTGATCCCCACTGATGGTTACTCGAAGGCTCAAATAGAGTATCAAGGAGAGGGACTGCATACTAACCTGGTACCCCTGGAAGAAACTGAGTATCTCCTTCATTCCGGTGTTATAGGGCAAGCCCTGCATACGGACTAACGCTCCGGGCTGGGGCAGAATCGGAGTGTGGGTGGCAGTGGCAGCAGCAGCAGCAGCTACAGCTCCTGGAGGAGCTGCAATATACCCCACCGTGGTAGGGGATACTGGAGGGCTGAAAGAGAAAGAGGGGCAAAGTTGTTATGAAAACCAATAACTGGGTTTAGTACTCTGAATAGGCAAAGTTGAAACTGAAAATTTACATTTGAGAACAAGCCCAAAACCCACATAAAACCAAGCAGCCCTGATGCCAACTTCTCCGTGGACCGACTGACTTTCTCTTCAGGATCTCATAATTTTTTTTTAGAGAAGGGAGGGAAAGGAAAATAGCTAACATTTGTGGTTGAAGACACAAAGAGTGGCATTTGCTGTTTCACAGTGGAGGAAAAAAATAGTAGCTGCAGATGACTTTTCTAAGATCATGAATAAAACCATAAATTAAAAAAAAAAAGGAGGGGGGGAGGAATCAAAGTATGAAAAGCAGGCAAGAGCCCACATTTGGTACTTCTGAGCCACAGAAGAGTAAGTAAAGAAGTAAAGTAGCATCTCTGGTCAGGGCTTGTCTAGCAATTTACTAGATGCTTGGGCTAGGAAGTGTCACAAGCCCAGGAACTGTCAGTGAACAAGCTACTGCCCCATGGACTCAAGTACCAGGCTTCAGTGAGCCACGTTGATAGCATCTGAGGGAAGGGAAAAGGTGGAGATCTTCTGCTTTGCTTACACACCGATATAAGAAATGAAACGTAGTACACACCCACGATGAGTCTTTCAGTGTGGAAACAGTATTGTAAGTTCAAGAACAAACTAAGGGATGAGGGTAGAAGCATGTATTGACACAGCTTCTCACTCGGCCAAGAAATAGACCCGCCTCGATGACACTGCCCCACTGCCAAAACCACTGTTAAATACTAGACTAACATTATCATGAGATTCAAACAGAACCTACAGAAAAGCCAAACTTCATTAGATGGCCACAGACAATTGGTTAAAATGGCTACTGTCTCTGCTGGTGAACATCAAGTTCCCAGGATTATCTACAGAAGTACAAATTTAAGAGCAGTTCTCAGGTGACCACACAGGTGCCTGCTCCACTGCGGTGAAACATCAAGAGAAGTAGCTAAGCCTAGAGGTTACCTGGGATAGTAGGCTGTGTAATTCATATAAAGCTGAGCAGCCTGAGCTGGGTAGTAGGTAACAGCTGGAGGAGCAGCCGCGGAGGCCTGGGGAGCCCTGGTGGTTGGCAAGAGGGCTTGTGGCTGGTAAAGTGCTGCTTCTGCTGGGATCACAGCTGCTGTTTGGAAAGCAGCATAAGCTGGTGGAGAGAGACCTAAAACCAAACCAGGACACAGCAACAAAAAAAAAAAACAAAAAACAATCAGAATGGAGATCTCTGCTATAGGAAAGGAATTATTCATCCCAATGTGATTAATACAATCCAGACGTGACTAATGAACACTTGTACAAAGGATGCTCTCTAGCCTCTCCCCTGGAGCCCCCTGCTACATCACCATGAACGACAACTGGGGCACTGGAAATGAGCAATTCCTAAGAGTTCACAGCTCCTAGAGCTGAGCAGCCTTGTCCATATGCAAATGGAAAGTAGGGAACTTCAGAGTTATTCAGAGAAAGCATAAAGCCATGTGCGTAGAGAAAGCCGGCGTGCACACCAACACACTCTCTGTTCTCTCTAACAGAAGTTGTACTCTGTGGGACAAAAGTACCATAATATTAGCTACACATGGGCATCCACAACTGCTGACCATGAGTCTTCATGCATAGGCCTCCTGCAACTTCAGAAACTATTTTTAGGATATAACAAATGGAAAAAAGAATACCCAACTAAATCACTAGTCTGATGCATTTTGATGAACAAATACCTGATTTGTATAGGAACATTAGGCTTAGCTTGGTGTGCAGTCAAATTGATTTTATATACTATATTTGGCAGCTTTTTACTACTTTGCAAATGTACATCGGTATCTGCTTTGTAGTGACCAATTTGAGACTAATTAGAACAGTAAAGTTCCATTATGGTTCTACAATAAGTTTTACTATAACCTTAAATAAAACAAACCAAAAAAATTCCATCCAACTTCACCATTCCATTGTCTATTAACGTATCATCCCAGTGGGTGTCTTCCTTCAAAAATAAGCCCATAGAGTACCTTCCATATGCTCTAAGGCAAGTTAGCAAGAGCACTCATTGGCAGCTAGAATATAGAATTTCTCCCCCTTTTAAAATTCCCTCTAATTCCAAATAGGTTTCACTACAGGCAAGTCTACCGCAGAGCTCAGAAGAACAGTCCACCCATAAAAAGCAAAGTGTGCAACAATTTCACTGGCGAGGCCTCGCTGCCCTCTATTCACCACCGAAAAATACAATAAAAATGCCTCAGATCAATCCCGTTATTGCCCCAAGGGAACAATTCCAATCTCAGCACGTATACAGATAGATGATTATTGATTATGGCAAAACCCAAGTCAAAAGGCGAAAGGCCACAGAGCTTCAGCACCTACCACATATCAGCCTTTAGCAGCAGAGAGCGGAAGAATTGGAGACTTACATGGTAACTTACATGGCGGTGGGGATAAGCCACTACGATTTAAAGTGCCACCCATTAAAACAAAGTTCATCTCCTCTCCTGAACACTGGAATACTTCCACATAACGGTCCTTCATCATTTTTTTGTGACATTTTTGAGCCACCATAAAGGCTTTGTCAGCAGATTTCATTTGGATAAAAGCATCACCTGACGGTCGTCCCTAAGGGAAGGGGGGAGGTAAATGAGCATCAGTCAATCTTGTTATTGAAGCACTCGGAGCACAAAGAAATGCAGAAAGCACCAAGATCAAATATCCACTGAAAGTCTGTATCGTTCTTCCTCATCTGGCACCAATGACTAATAGCAATTATTTTTAGGCAACCAGCACCCAGTTAACACAAGCCACTTCCGTCTTCTGCAGGAAGAAATAGAGAATAATTTAGCATGGAAACAAAGTTTGGAGGCCTCTAATCCAAACGCTGTTCAAAGCAGAGCGAACTTCCAAGTTACACCAGGCCTCTCAAGGCCGCCTCTGCTTGAAGCGCGAGCGTCTCCAGGGGTGGGGATTCCACAGCATCTCTGGGAACCTGTTCCAGTGTTTAACCAATTTCTCATTGTGGTTTCTTTTTCCCCCTTCTTTTAACCCAATTGGAATTTTCCTTGATGCAGTTTATTAATATTGTCTCTTATTCTTCTGCTGTGAAGCTCTAGGAAGGGTCTGGCTTTGCCTTCCCTTGTAGCTACTTTTCGGGTAATAGCACAACAGTGTAAAGCTCCAAACATGCTTTGATAAAGACCATAGCTAATTCCGAAAGCGAGTAAAGCTCCAACAGTGTAAAGCTCCAAACATGCTTTGATAAAGACCATAGCTAATTCCGAAAGCGATTTCCAGGTCTGATTTTCTGCAACCTGAGAGACATCTCTGTGTGTATAAAATATTAAAAGTTTCAACAAAAAACCAGAACAAATATAGTAGAGCTCTCATTTGTTTTCTTTAATGCCACATTATTTCTGTGGCTAATAGAGTTTATTTTTTAACACAAGACAGCAAGGAAAAAAATCCCTGTATGTCATTAAAATATATCCAAAACAATTTTTAATTATCAACTTCCTTTAAAGCCTGAGAAATCTCTAATCAAGTTAAAAGTTAGGAAACCCTAGATTTTCCACAAATACCACTCAAACAACACAGCTGCCACTGAGCAGGCCCTGAAGCTGACAGAGCGGCCACGCCACCCAATGCAAGACATTTCTGTCTTGTGTCTTTCCAGCACTTGATGAAACACAAGGGACTATTTAAGAGAGCCTCCAGGATAAAGCTATCATTAAAAGAACAAGCTTCATCCTCCCCAGTCTTATGCATACATATATAGAAGGAAAAACAAGTGCGTATGTAAAGGGGAGGAACAAAAAGACAGGCAAACAGAAGAGAGTATTTTCTCAAGGTTATGGGGACCTAAAGCACAGCCAGGAACACGTAAGCTACCCTGACTTCTAACGCCCCCCGGTAACTGGGAAGTGAGCCCTCCCATGCACGGAGCTGTTACCTGTTGATTAAGGACCATGTGAACTCCGTGGGGCTTGATATCAGCTGTGGCATCTCCCATGAATTCCAGGATGTCGTCAATGCCAGCAGTGTAGGGCAGGCCCCTGAGCCGGACACAGTCCCGTATGCTGCCCGTGGCAATGGTGTAGGGCGGGGGTATGACAGGAATGATGGGAGTGGGGAGAGTGGGGATCAGAGGTGTTGACATATAGCGATTAAGTACCTGTTGGCAAAAAAGCACATTGACAGAGATTTACACATCGTCTGGCTGAGCACAAACCAATTCTCGCAATACTAATGAATCCACTCCCAGCATCAGAGAAAAAAAAACCCCAAACCTTCTTAAACCAAATTATTGTGAATAGTCTCCTGTTGGGCACTTGAAAGTTTAAAACTCAGAAGGGGAGAGGGGAAGTCTAACAAATCTAATTTGCTAGACCCTAATAACAGTTCTTTCTAATTTCTTTATAAAGAAGTTAAAAGCCAATTACAGTTCATTTTAGAATATCCTGACAACAAACATCTGAAAATCAGATTTGTGCTAATAAACCAGTATTGTCACATACACTTCTTTCTTACATTAGGGTAAATTAAAAACAGTTATTTTAAAAGAACTGAGACCTGAAATAACTAATAAGTAAAAACACTAGCTGTAATTAATTCGTAAAACCCAATCGGTTGAGTGAGGGTACTCAATTTTTTAACATGTTCTCATCTCCAAGTACAGGGTTTCTGGGAAGAAAAAAATAATTAAAACAAAAAGAAAAAAGGATAAGCACTACAGGAGACCTTTATCTCAACTTTTTGTTTCTCTTGACTCATTCTCAAATGACAAAAGGACATAACTTGCCGTTGGGGTCTACTGCTGAACAATATCTTTAGCAATGATTATTGAAAATAAAGAAACACATTCCACTGAAAGAGGTACCAAAAAAGAGGTTACAGAGCTTTAGTTTTGTCAACAATGATTCAGCCTACAGAGGCTGTCTCAACAGAATCCTTCCTTCATGAACCTACTTGTAGCACATTTCAGGCCAGAAATCTCCCTCAGCTGTGTAAAGAATATTGTAATTACTTTGCATTAACACTAAGGAGATGAGAGCTGGCTTTCTCTCTCGTAATCACTCAAACAAGCAGTCTGTAATTCTCAAAAAAAAAAAAAAAAATCACCTCTTGCTCAAGCAGCAAAAAAAATTAGGGTGTCACCCTAGGCAGCTGTCATAGAAGAAGCATTAATGATGTATTGGTAGAATGTAAGTTTTATCCAGGTCTCCCTAACGAAAGTGAGAGCAAAGGCTTGGTCACTGTGACTGAATATTTTAGCATCATTCTCTTTGAGGAGGAGAAAAAAGAAAAAAAAAAAAATCTTACCATGCTATTTCATCTACTCTGACATGCAGCCAAGAATCTGATATCAGGGGGGTAAATGGCAAGTTTGCAAGTGTGGATATTCTTTCCCTTGCCCCAACCCTTCTACAGAAAAGGCTTCTTGTGTCACATAGGTCAAAACAGTAACTGCATTAAGTGGTTATGTAAAGTCTCATAATGGTTCCCTTTGACATTATCAATCTAGAAATATTCTGTGTCAGGTAGAAAAATGCAATATGTGATGATTTTCACCAGCTCAAGTTGCTGGAGCCAAAATAATACACTTTTACCAGTTTAAGAACTGGTGAAGGATAGGGAAAAAGTGAAATATATTACCTCAGGAAAACAAATATTTCACTTCCTTTCACCAGAAGTCAGACACATCTTGGTAACTCTTCCTACAACTGCTTTGTTGGAAACTAAAAGCTGTTCTAATGCATCCAGATTTGGATTTAATGTTAGAAATTCTATACAGGGAGACCAGAATTCAAAGACAATGCTGCAGCTTTTCAAGAAGTGCTACATCAATGCTGTCAATAGAGTATATTTTTAGAATTATTTTTGTGATATCAGTCAACCTTTAAGTAGAAGGGAAATATCCAGTGACTTTTACTTTACAACCTAAGGGATGTCAAAAAACCAAAAGTGGCAGTAAAAAAGGCAAAAAACAATACTGCGCAATTTTCCATGCCAATCAGGAAGCACATACTGCCCTTTCTAGAACTTCACTTTAATAAAATAACTCTCACGGTTGTCTACAACATATTTGCGTGCAAGTTTTAGAAGAAACATTTTAATTGTTAGGGTTCGAGTCCCACAGCCAGTAGTTACAACCTGTTGGACTTCGGCCGCTGTGCTCCTGAAGAGTTCAATGTAACGCTTTCCAAGTATTTCTTTGTGCTTTTTAAGTGCATTCTGCGCATATTCTTCACAGGAAAACAACACAAATGCATCTCCTGTAGGCCTGCCATCTGGGTACTTGACAAAGAGAAGTCCCTCTTTCCCTCCTGTGACTGGGCACTCTGGCCCCAGGAACCCCAAGACATCCTCTTGAGTAGCAGTGAAAGGAAGGCCTCTCATCCTGATGATGACTTGATTCTCCTTAGATAAGAACTGGGCCACTTCATTGGAGGTGCCTGGCAGGAGGAGAAGAACATATGGTCAGCCAACAACATAGGGCTATGCTGGGGAGCCAATTCCATAGGACGCAAGAGCAGCAAAGCACGAAGGAGCAGTATAGGAGGGTAAGCAGCTAGCAACAAACCCACAGAAGACCTGAGACACCACTAACTCCCAGTAATCTATTTTGAAGTGAAATTCCCTTACCCTGAAAGCGTTTCATGTTTTAATGAAATTGGAACAAAGATGAGATTAGTGTGAATTTATACAAGGTACACAGATGCTGCCACTGCAAAGGCTCATCTTCCTCCCAGACAGCAAGACCTGTCTGTGAACATCACAGCCCAAATGCTCACAGCTCAAATTCAACCGCGTGAAAACAGAATTTGACATGGTCAAGTATTCTTGGAAGGCAAAACAGGAAAAGCTACTTCATTATCCGTTTGTGTCCTCAGTCAAGGGGGGGAAGAAAAAAAAAAAAAAAAAGAAAAAAAATCAGAACTAGAACAATAGTCCTCTGAACTTAAGTAATTACACTGAACTCCAGCATCACTTACCTCCTGCAATTTTTAAGAATTCTTCCCCAGTTGCTTTGTAAACCTTAAAAAGAAAAAAAAAAAAGAAAAGAAAAAGACCACACATGAAAATTACAGCATTCAGCTCTAAAACACACTCACCCTTCCATGTGTGAGAGAATTTCATTTTGGTACTTTGAGCAAAACAGAAGCATAGTTTGTTCTCATTTATAATCTAAAATATTCAGGTTGGTCTCCAAAGATTTGTTTGAAGTCACTGCTCTTTACCTCAATGTATCTGCTACCCATGTGATGCTTATGTCTTTCCAGTGCGAGATCTCTCTGTTCAGAATTGACAAACCGAACTAATGCCTCCCCATTTCTTCTTCCTTGAGCATTCAGACAAAGAGCCACACCACCTCTGGAAGGCAAAACCAACAAAAAACATAAACTTAGTTTGAATCTTTAATACATTTAACAATTGCATAAGAATAGTAGAGAAATCAGACTTTGTAACACGGAGTTTACAGACTGATAAAGAAATTGCTACTATCCATATTTAATTTTCATTTTTAATGTAACACAATAATACTGCAGAATCAGCTCCAGTGAGATCTTAGAGCTGATGCTGTTCACCACTTTCTCAACTTCCATGCAGATGTAAATTTCCAAGCCCTTCCTATCATCTCAGAAACACAGATTTGAATTTTCTCATACCTCTAAGTAAAAAATGGTATTTTCTCACTGCTGAGAATTTGGAATATATATCTCTCTATATATCTGTATATACAGATATACACAGAGGTGTACACACAGCAGTCATGTGAATTTTTTTTTCCAAACAGCACTTGGAGGTTGCTGAATCTGGCCTGTTAGGAGGTATAGCAGAATGCTAAAGAGCTGGCAGAAAATTAAAGCTTCTGTTATATCTTGAACTTTGCCTTGATTAACACAGTAGGATTTCTCCCTTTAGGTACCAGCAATAAATGAGCGTATGTTAATTTTGAATTGATAAGTCTCTTTTCTTCTTCACGCACTTTGCTCTTTCTTGCACTCCTACAGCTGGTAAATCTGTTCAATTATCACGACCAGCGGGTAGGAAGAAGCAAGTATGGGGAAAGACAGTAAAAGGGAGGACTCTGGTGGGGGGCGTGGGGATGTGTGTTAAACAAATATTAAAAGAACTTGACATTAAAGACAAAATGACAAAGCAAGACAAATTCTCACTATCTTACTTGGCAATGTTGAGTCCTTTGAAAAATCGAGCAATGTCTTGGTCTGAAGACTGCCATGGCAAACCTCTGGCACGTATTACTGTCTCACTGTCGACTGTTTCAGATTTACTACTGCACAGAAAAAAAAAAAAAAAAGAAAAAAAACCACAGCCAAAGTAAGCTTTAATATAGGTTTTCCACTATCTTACCAAATTTCACTTTGCAATTAATTTAGCTTGTTAATCAGGAGTATACTTGCAGTTGGGACCCTTCTAATTCCATTTCTCCTTTCGATAAAGAATGGAAAGATAACTGGAATAATCTTTTTCTATACACAACACCTAAGATGCACTATGTTGTCACCACACTGCAGTTCCTTAAACATAATAAAGAGGAAGAGTGGCTCACAGTGAGGCAACAAGGAACTGGCCTAATTTTATTTGGAAGATCTAACAATCCAACATAGATGGTTACAAGGCAGTCCTAAATATCAGTATGTTAATTATGCTTAAGATGTTTCGCTCTCCAGTTACTGCAATGTATTTGAAAACAAAGAATGATTCTGTTTCCTCTCTCCCTAGACTCCGCAGGCAACGTAGCGTATTAGACCGCTCTCCAGAAGCGCCACTCCGTGTACGGGGTGCACTAGCCATTCCCCCTGTTGACTTAGGGAAAGTTCACAAATATTTCTTCACCGCTGGGTAAGATAAGTCACCCTGGCTGCCACGCAGAACAGAAGCTAGAGAACAAAGAGCGCTTCACTTTCAGTGACTTTAAAGAGACGGACTCAAGTACAGCATTCATCACACCAGCTGGGGTCTGTCCACCAACCAACCCGCCTTCACAGTGACCACGGGGAAACATTCTCAGGCTCTCCCTGCTCTGGGCAAGACTCATCTTTGATTGCAAACAATCATGACAAGGGCACTTACCAAGGACCTGTTTCGTACTTGTACTTCACAGTTTCAGGCTCAGTAAATATGTGATCTGCAACAAAACAGGAAGTTTAAATATAACCGAGGTCAGAGATTACTTAAGAATGACAGTACCGCTGCCGGTTTTTACAGAAAAGACAGATTTTGGCATTCTGTATAAATAGTTCACTTACTACAACTTTCAGAGAGCATGCTGAAAATGATAGCCACCATGGTTTTCACTTGCCACACGCCAAAGTCCTCCTCTGTTTCATCTGTCCCTAAGCCTAGATCTAAACAGGCAATTATAGAAAATAACAGGTTTGCACAATCATTTATAAACAAGTCATAAGGCTTTTCTGATATTAACACAGAACTGGTAATCAAATTTACTGGTCTTCGCAGGAACACGTGACCATTAGACATTTGTTACTGTGCTCATAAACTGGTTAATATTCACTTTAACGGTCAGTCTGAAAACTATTGATAGCTTACATCATTTCCGTGTTAACAGTTTAAAAAAAAGAAAGCAAACCAAAAGAGAGTAAGTTCCTCTCACTTCAAACATAACTGAACTTTAACCACATTCAGCTAGGCCACAACAATTCTAAAATTTAGATGTAGGATGTTGGGTTTGGGGTTTTTTGTTTGTTTGCTTTGTTCTTTAAATTAGTTCTTGTTTTAAACTCATTTCAGTCAGGATGATAGAAGAGGACTATTGCCAGCTGCAAACAGCAGAAGCTTACAGGCCAGCTGGTGCCAAAAAGGCCCACTGACAGCTAAGCCTTTCCTTCAAGACCAAGTATCAATACAAGACGTGTTTTTCTTTAGTGGATTTACTGAACACTGTCAGAAGTTGTTAGACTCAAATGGGGGGAAAAAAACCCAGTATTACAAGCAGAGCTCCTCTCCCCAGCACACACTTTAGCAAATGTTCCTTCTATTTTACCTGTGAGTTTTTAAAACCCACATCTTAGTTTAGAACAATGAAACCTGTAACTATGACAGTTTAAAACCTAAAGAAGTGTAGTTGATTCTGGTGTAAAAGCTGCAGCAAAAGGATACATTCTGCCATGGTCTTGATGGTCTGATCTTTCACGGGGGCTGAACTAGGGTAGCAAGTGTGAAATTCTTTGCGCAGGTCATAAAAGGAATAGAAGCAGTCTGACAGCAGGAAGTTCTACAAGAAGACAAAAAGTTTGTTTTGTACACAACATGCCTTTAAATTCCAATTAACATTTTTGGACTGAATGAGGCAGCTTCACAACAATCACATAGTTGCATGTCATCAGCTTGTCTACAATAGACCAATCCTTTGTAACACAGTTCAAATTCCACAGCCTTACAGAAATAGATCTCTAGATGAGGGAACCCAAATAGCTTCTGAGAGGCAGACCTGTGCAAAACAGCTAGACAGGACAGCTGGGGAGTGAGAAAAAAAAAAAAAACACACATAAAAAATATCTAGGTTTTGCTGGTTTATAAATACTTCCGTTTAGGATACCGTATTTTCTCTTTTGTGGCTATACTGAAAAGCAATATTGTACCAAAACATGATAACAAAGTTTAAATAAATATTGTTACAGTGTACAAAATACCTTCCAGCAACTCAAAGACATTTATTCATTACTGTTGTGCATTGGATAAGAACTTTAATTATATAACATTATTAAACAAATGTTTAAGCAGCCCTTCACTCAGACATGAGCTTATTTTCCAAGGAATAAAATAAGTAGTTCTGGTCTAATTCACTGTTTTTTCTCTCATATTCTCCAACTGTTTTACTATATAACAGTTTGACTTTGGTCTAGCCAAACAGCACCCATCTTTGTAAGTAAAGAATTGAGGAAAGTCACAAGGTAATGCTTCCTAGAATGCTAGGAACAGCAAGAGCTAAAGTCTGAGTCTTACTAACATTTAATGTGCAGGAAGAAGAACTTTCACAACTGAAAAAGTATTGAATAAAAAAAAACAAGCAAAAAGAAAGCAATACAGCACTAAGAGACTCAACACTTGATCCAATATGGACAATCACTTCTTCCACATCATTACAGCATTTGTTTTGTTTTAGTCCATTTGTTTCAAGATGGAAGCACAAAGAATTACCCGCAATCCACGCTGCAGGATGGCATGAAGTGAGGAAAAAAAGAAAGAAGGAAGAAGTACTATCATGTTTGAATGTTAAATAGCATTCCTGTTTCCCTGCTTGCTTCATCCCTACACAAACATGCACTTTTCATAAAAAGCCAGTGTTATGTTTTAATATAACACAAATGCCAAACGAATATTTGTAGAAACTCAGCATGAGCCAATACCCTTATATAGAGAAACAAAATACAACGGATCAGTCAACTCCTTCCATGTCAGCAGCTCCCATTCCTGTGGGGTTGCTGCAGACCCTGCCCAGCGAGCCAATTCCAGAGCCACCACCAAAGGCAAGGTTCTGCTCCCTGTGCAGGACAGCTGGCCCTCAGCCCTTGCAGGAACCTGGAGTAGAATCTGCTGCTTCATGTGGGAGCAGCCAATAAGCTGTAGCTCTGCTTCCCCTGAATAAATGCAGATGGGAAACCACTGGCACTCTCCAGGGCAGGTCACTGCCTGTGTGTTTAGTCTCTATAGGACATGGACACATGGCTCCTACCAATTTCACATCTTGGTAGAAACCCGTGGCCTTCCATGGAACCTGTGGTTTAGCTCCAGCCAAAACAAAGCAATACTTCTCCATCACCTCTGCTGAGGTTAGACCTGTACCTTTGCTTCCATTTCTCGAGACACAGAGTTCAAAGGACTTGTATTGTTCCTGTCTCCATCCTGTCTTTCCTAATTTTCCTCTCTATTATGCTCATCTGGGAGTCCTCAAGTACTGTGGCTGACTTACAAGAGCAAATTCCAATAAATACTTCTCTGCTACTCAGGGCTGAGACTGGAGGGGGATCATCTTAAATATTCGTGGAACTTGGGAATTATAGTTCCCAAGGTTGAATTGAGTTGCTCATCTCAAACTCACATAAGCCATTTTCTTTGATGTCCTTAAAGCACAGTACCGCCCTTCTGCATTAATCCTGACCTCATACCTTCTTAGATGTTTCTGGGTGGAGGACTTGTCGGATGAGTAACTGGCCATCACTGCAGAGTGTATAAGAGCTCCTTCCAAGTACTTTCAAATCACTGGATACCAGCTGACTAAACTGAAAAATAAAGTTACAAACTTCATTGTACAGATAACTCCATAAAATGAGCAGTTGCCATTATTACAAAACTTTTTTTGAAAAAAAAGAATGAAGGAGAACATATGTGGGCTCCTGAAAAAGGCAGGCGAAGAAACGATGTGCATTTGCAGAATAGAAAATAAAGTATGGCAAAAAGTAGAGATAGGTCAATACAGAAAAATTATTACTGTGAATTATGGGATTATAATGATAATATTCAAAATCTGAACTACTTACAGTAAAAGTGATAAAATATTTGAAAGTAAAAACCAAAAACCTGTCAAGATCAATCACAATACCAATTTTGCAATAGCCTTTCTTCACATAGGGCATCTTTGACTTCAGTTATGTCCTTAATATTATTTTTTTTTCATTTGAACTTCAAAAAGAAAAATCTACCAATCAGGACTGACTAATGTTTCAATAGTTATATGCTAAGAAAAGCCAAAATAGTTGTGGTCTAATACCTTCAAAAGTGAAATTACAAACAAGTCAGACTGAGGCCAATCAAAGTTCTTGGTAGAGAGACTAGTTCTTGGTAAAGTGTTAAAAAGACTAGATAAAATCATTCCCTACCTATGGGATGGACTACCTCCAATATGTTAATTCTCAACAGGAAAGGGTTCTATCCGTCTTGTTCAATGTTCTTTTCCATAATTACACAACAGTTTCTAGCCTTTTATTACCTCATACCAGTGCTGAATTCCTTGCTCATAATAGCCAACTATTGCATTATAGTAATTTAGCATACCAGTGCTAAATTCCTTGCTCATAATAGCCAACTATTGCATTATAGTATCTACGTGTATCAAATCAGTAAATAGTAGCTTGTTAACTAACTTTCAAGGGGAAAAATATAATTATTCTGGGCTTCTCTCTTGATGCTACTCCCTCCCAGGAAAGTATCACCTCACAAACAAGGCAATAATTAACATCATGATACAGTAGCCACCCACTACTTTCAGCAATAGCTTGTAACTCCAAAACAACCACCCCCAAAAGAAAATTACAAGCTGACTTGAAACTCAGACAATATCTTTATGCTGTCTTTTCGCCCGTGTTTGGGGGGAAAAGAGGGTTGGTTTGTTTTCTCATCAACACATGTGAGACTTCACATAGTTACAATCTCTGCTCAGGAAAGATGGTGTCCTAATGAACCCATCCCACAGCTGCACAGTATTCACTGTGTGAACCAACGTTGCAGCATCCATGTCTCAAAGGCAAGGCTCCGTGAGGGAGAAACCACTTATTGAACCTGATTTAGTAGGAGCAGAGACACAACTATCCAGGCTTTATTTCAAAATAACTGCTCAAACCCAATTCATGCCCTTTTCTAGGCTTGGACAGGTGACCAGTGTTCCACCACCATTAACTGCTGTAGTAGTGGCTACAGAGAACTGAGGGGCAAAGTTGGGTAAGGAAAGGCTCTTACATCAGCATCTTGTGCAAGTTGCTTGATTTGCAGATATATATATGTATGTGTATCTATTATATATATAAATGATATTAAATATCAAACAGAAGACATTTGAAACTTTTAAGAGGAGTGAAATAACCCCCAAAGGGCCTTTACAATGCAATTCTTTGCACACTACCAAAACTCACAGAAACAGCCCAGGTTTTGTTCCTGCCACAAGTTGAAGTCTTGAAGAACATGAGGCTATAAAGCAAGTCTTGCTTAAGGATGATTTAAGAAAATTGAGATCTGAGTGTGCTCAAAATATCTCAGCTGACGTGTAAACACCAGAAAAAGAAGGAAATTCCAGAGAACTCTAAAGGAACCACTTCAGAAACACAATTTTGGGGACTGCCACTGTCATAGGCCAACAATAAATATTCTCATCTCAATAAGAGACATGAGGAGAATCTGCGTTCTTACTGAAAGCAGCACCTTATTATTTTCTGTTTTAACTTCTGGGCACAGTAAAGAGCAAATATTTGTAAAAAGGGATTGGAAATGGCGATAGGAATTACCCTCCCGAAGGTGTACAGGGATTCTTGCCAAAAGGAAGCAGAGACCTACTGATGAACAGTAATAAAACGCTCCCCAAACCTTCAACTTTGTACCCTGGGCTTCTGAAAATGCACAAGAGCCCATATAAAAAAAGTGCAACTAGGGAGCGATTTTGATCGGATACAAGAAAAAAATCCAACAGACACAATTTGAGGGAAGCAGCAAATGTATGCAGCCTCCTGCTTTACCAATAAAACGTAAGAACCACATTTCAAAAAGCCTTCACCAAGTTAGAAAACAAAAGGAGAAAAATGTTTGGAGAAGGGAAGAAATACTCAGGCAAAATGGTGTAACTGAAGATGGTAAAAATGAAGACTGTTGCACTGAAATAATCACATTTTTTCAGATGTTGTTTCCCCATACAATATACAGCTGAAAAGACAGATACACAGCACAATTATTTCCAGAAGCCCCGTGAGAAAGACATCAAGAAAAGTAAAATATTACATAAGGACACTAATAAACCCAATACTCCAAGTGTACTAAAGTTCAACAAAGGCACAAGAGACAGCAATTGTTTTTATTTTTAGCTGAGCCTAAGTACTTTCACTGCATATTTATTAAACGTCAGTGGGAATATTCAACATTGCAAACTCCTTTCCAATGGGACAATTGACATGCCAAAACAATTCTCAATTTTCTTACTAGAGGCCACAGCTTAAAGTGCCTTAGACTATTTTTAAAATAGAAGTTTCTAAATAAGCACTCAGCAAAGCCTGCCAACCTTGTGGCATTTTATCTTTTTCAAACTTTGGGGTGTACCACTCCAGAATAGGGCAAAAGGAGTGTGGGAAGAATGGTCAGGAGACATAAGCAATCCTTCCTGCTCGGAACAGCTCAGCTATGGCACGGGGTACCTGAGGAGAGAGACGGGGAAGCAGGGTGTGAACGGGAAGATTGACCCGAGAGAAGAGCATGGGGCAAACCAGCAAACACAATAGTGCCGCAGAGGAACAACAGATATTTGAGATTAGCCTGAACTGGCTTCTTTCATCTACGTGAGATGTCTCCAAATTCTGCAAAGGTTAAGTCTGAAAAGCACAGCTGTGGACCTGCTCTCATTACTACAGATTGCACTGAACCTTCAAGTCTTTCAGGCAGTAGATACAGCCCATCACATGGATCAAAAGGAGTTAAAGCAACCAACACAGATGTGTACATAAAGCCACACTGAAATATAATTTAAGCAATTCAGTGCTCCTGTGGAAAAAGCCATCTTCAGCCTCCTTTTTCGCACTATGAATTTCAGGAAGCATCTCAAAAAACAACCTTGAACTGGCACACACCCAAATGCAGCAAGCTAAGGACAAGTTAAGACCAGTGCCAGATTTACATTACATTTTTCTGTCTCACATGTTGAGCAACCTGTCCACAACTCTGTCATTTCCTAAATTCCATCCACATCTCCTTCACTCCACCAATAAAAACCATCTCAGCTATTTATCTCCTGTCACTCATCTTCATGCTGCCCTCCATAGCACTCCCTCACTTTAGCATGCAAAGCTACCCCGCCTTGAGACTTCCTCCACCCTCTGTCTCCCCTGGTAATCTACTCATTTCATAGCAACAGAGTAATACAGAGTGTTAATTACCACTGTCTGCATCTTGCAACCAGCCCTCATTTCGACTGCAAGAGCCACAGTGTATTGGCATCACCCTCCACCCCTTATTGCTTATTCCACCAGCTCAGTCCCTCTAGTAGAGCTCTGATGAATCAGACCATATGTTAAGGAGCGTGTTCAATAACTCAATGCTGAGATTAAAAAGTGAACAGAGAAGAGGAAAAAAAATCAAACAAGCTGCTCTGCTCATTTACCTCCACGAAACCTAAACCAGTTCTTAGAGTAAAAGGTGGCGAGAGGGAGAGAGAGAGAGAGTTTGAGCACCAGTCTGAAAAACTGGCTAAACAGGATTTTGGTCCTGGAGCTGGGAGTACAAAGAGAGCGAAGAGACACGTTTCACCAGCAGCAAAGCTGGAGGAGAGCCAGCCCAGGCTGCTGTGTTTTCTGCAAATGAATCCCAAGTGGCTGAAGTGACACAGCCCCCTTCGTGTTGCCTTAGGTATAACTTGAACAAAGCTGTGAGTCTCAGAGAAACAAGGAGACTCCTCATTAAGCTCTTTCTATAGTTATGATGCACAAAGCACTAAAATAAATCTCTGGCTATTTGAATATTCCCATTTCCCTAACTAAAAATAACTCTCATCCTTGAGAAAGGCCACTGCATCTGTGCTGTGTCTGTGCCTGGCATGGTCATGAAATATTGAGACAATTCAGTTGCAGAAGGCACCCATGCCATCAACTGAACCATTTCTGAGACACCAAGATACTCCAGGAGATCCTCTCTTTAATTCCCCTCTGAGAAATAACAGAAAATTTGACTCCTCCTTACTCATCAGCCCTTCAGCAACTCCTTCAGAATTAAAAGCATCCTTGCAATTTAACTAGGGCTGGAATGTTTTGCTGATGCAGAACATAAAAATCCAGAAAGAAGCTCAGCTTGTAGTCATGCTTAATCTAGACATGCATCTGTTCCCAAGTAAAAAGATGAGTTATTAGATCTATCAGTATTCTTTGCACAAAGGATGGTCCTCACAGTGTGGGGACCTGCTTTCAACTCAGTAGTATTGACAGACATATTACTAAATTGCCCAGAGATAACAATTTGGTGATTACACATGAATACATGATCAAGTTTCTGCCAAATTAGCAAATCAAAAAGTGCTCATTCTGACTTCTATGCCATCTTTAGACTCAGGTGGGAAGACAAATCCACCCGGTCCAGCCAAATATGAAGACATGAGACAGACAGATGATATTTGATTTGATACAAACCTGTCAAAAAAAATATTTGAACAGGCTTAGCGTTCTAGACCACTTTCACCAAAAAACCCCAGAAAATAACAAAACAAAACAAAAATCCCACCTCTAAGCGACAACAACAAAAACCCACCACAACCACAAAACCCACAACTTATTCAGGAGTGACATCTTTTGGTCATTTTTAAAAGGAAAGCTGTTGAGAATAACTTAGATTAGATGTTATTCCGGCTCACCTAGGCTCATATATTTCAATATATTCTCTTGAGCTGATACAAATCATATTACTAACATGTAACTGTCCTAGAGAAAATGAAAATAAACTTCACAGAGCTGTAAAATACACTGTTTGAGATTAAAACAGTCTTATCTGAGACACATAAATATGAACTGCCTACATCTCTTTTGTTCAAACTTGGAAATTTAGCTACATGTGTTCTTTTTTTTCCATATTCATTTTAAGAAATCAAGAATAAATTTCCACTCATCTCTATATGATACAGAAGCTAGATATCTATTTTAGATCTCTTTTGCAAATTATTTTACCTATAGAAGAGACTTCCTCTGGTAATGCATTATTAGAAAAACAGGTGGAGGGCAGCACAGAAACTATTACAGGCAGGCAGCTCTAATCCACAGATACATAGGTCTCTGTGTGCATATACATATATTTATGTATAGAATTCTGTATAGTGACAGAAATTATAATATCAAAAATGTCATCAGATCAGTTGAACTTTCATGTTTGCACATCTAACAATTCAGACTTTCTAAGCTTATAATTTCCAAATTTAAATACACTGTATTTCTCACATTTAAATCCTGAAATTTGTTACATTTTATTAACGTGATGAAGTTTAAGAACTATAGCTTGTAGTCTATCAGACAGATCATCAAATAAAATTTACCAAAACAAGTCAATAATGCCATAAGATCTATAGACTCACACATATATAGCCGTGTTTTACATTGTAGAAACAACTGAAGTAGCAACCACATAATGCACTTTTTCAATCCAGAAATATCGGAGTATACTCTCGCACTTCACCATGTGGATTGGCAATAGAAAGAGAGGTTACACTTTTCTAATTGCATCTCTCCTGGCAATGAGACCAAATACTTCACATATCAACATCATATATACAGCATATGTGATGTTTGTTGCAAAGTGGTAGTATGATATCCAATCCAAAGTCACATTAGACCTTCAGTCTCTCTTTTAGGTTTTTAGTATGGGTTATTCTTCACTCGTAGCATAAAGCATGTAACAATGATCTGTCTTCTTTCAGGTAAGAGAAGTGTGGGAAACAAGTGACAAACACCCAGAAGGTCTCTCTGAAGATTCTCAACTACAAGTCCTGCCTCAACAGGCAGAGATATTGCAATTCTTGCCTCAAAGCCTGATTTTACAGAATGCCCTCTACGATTTATTGCCAGAGAACACCTGAAACCGAATATAGAGTTGCAGATATGGTTCCTGAAAGATCTCCAGGGGTTGAACACTGAAACAGGCTGCCCAGAGAAACTTCAGACTCTCCATCCTTGGAGGTATTTCAGATCCAACTGGCCAATGTCCTTGGCAGCCTGCTCTAGCTGACCCTGCTTCCAGGGGTTGCAATAGACAACATCTACAGGTCCCTTCCAACCTCAGCTATTGTGTGATTCTCTGAACTTTTTGGCCTCTCTGTTTTGCCTACTCTGCAGCTAGTAAAGCCACCAAAATATAAGCAAGAGTGAAGCACCACTGACAAAATCAGTTTTGAAGTGTCCCTTAAGACTGAAAGGCTCTAACACAGCATGAGAAAACTCAAGAGTACGAAGCCATGGGTTTGGTATACAAAGTTGAACACACACAACATACCATGACATAAGAGAAATATTTTCACTTGGACTTTGTGCCTCAGGCCCTACACTCCTGAGGGTTTCACATTTATTTACAATACTCTCTACGGGCAGTTTTCTGCTCCTTCACTCTTCAAACCCTGGTGATAATGTCAGCTTTATCCATGCAATGGAGGAATTTAAAGCATGTCAATACTAACGGGAGGTGCACAGACTGCATTTCAGCAGTATTTACAAGTATGATAACCCTTTATTGTGCTAGGTAACTTTTTAAACAGAGAATCCTATAGTAAGCCCTTGCCTTTGTTCATCTGTTAACTGCTATTCCACATGGCTGATAATGGATACGTGGTGACCTTGTACTGAAATTGCTGCATGGAAAAAGAAAAAAAGTGTAAGGCCACAGTACAGCCATGAGCTGCAGCTAACTTTTTTTTCTCTTCTAGCAAAATAGGAAAAATATACTGTATTTAGATACTAGTCAGACATAAACATGACAAATAAATTGCCCCTTGGTTTTATTTTTTTGCAGGGGAAACTTGTAGAAGATGACAGAGGCTGCCCAGGTCCACTCACTAGAAATGTTCAAAAACAATATCGCCAGTTTAATTTCTCCTATTAAGAGGAAAGCAATTTTTTGCTCTACTGAACACTAATGACCAAGATTATTTAGTGACTGAAGACTTGCCTGGACAGAAGCATGACTTTAATTTCCAGCATGCCACAGACAATGTAACTGTGCTCAGTATGACCAGTCCAGTTACATATCACCTTACGCCCATTAAGGTATATAAACGGTATTAAATAACTGAATGAGAAATCAGTCACAATGGCCACCATAAATGTTCTAGAGGGAGAGAGAGCTACGTACATGTTACCCCAAACAAGACAGAGTTTCTGTCCAATTTTGGAATTTGCAAGATGCCCCATCCCTGGAGGGGTTCAAGGCCAGGTTGGATGGGGCTTGGAGCAACCTGGTCTGGTGGGAGGTGTCCCTGCCCAGGGCAGGGGTGTTGGAACTTGATGATCTTTAAGGTCCCTTCCAACTCAAACCATTCTATGATTCTATGAGCAGGTTTGCTCTCCTTAAATATCAAGGAGATGCAGGATGTGTCACTGAGCTTCAAGCACTGTCTTCTCCTCAAGTATATTATGTTCCTTCTTACTACCTACTAATCCTGTTGTCATTTCTTATTCTCTCCTCCTCCAACAACAGCAGATCGGGTACCACACATCCTGCTGCTGTTCCAAAATGGTTCCATCTACACTGGGTGTTTGTGTAGACATAAACTCATACTGTTGCCTTTCTCATAGAAGGAAACTAATTCTTTTCCACCCATGGCATGAGCTTACAAAGGTAACAGAGTTAAGGTCTTAACTATCCTATGCTTGGGCTTCTGCCTTAAAATTCCAAATATCAAAAATCTTCAAAAGAAGAAGTAGTTAAAAAGCCAGAATTATATTTTAAAAGTTATTTAAGATATCCACTTATATCTTTTACTTTGTTGGGAAGCTGAAGTTCCAGTAATACCACCCTATCCTCCTCCTCCTCATTGTCATCACCCAGGTCACCACAGAGTTCTCAAGTCAGGAAGGCACACAGCCTTCCTATACTCTTATGACTGCAAGAGTTCAAGGAAGAAAAGTGGAAGGTACTCTTTGAGTTCATCACATCCTTCCATTCAACAAAACATAGAAAAGTACTTTCAAATTCATCATACTCCTTCAGAACTACATAGAGGAACGGGACACTAAGCTTAGGTGAGGGTGGCCTACAGCTAATTTTCTGCATAAAAATAGGTTTGTTTAGTAGGGTTCAGCAACAGGTAGAATATGAAATACAGAAACAGAGCAACAGTTGTCATGCTCTGTCTGTCCAGTGACAGTTTGTAGAGCACAGAAAACAGACTATTGTGACTCAGTACCATGATAAACTCTCCTAAAGGTGGAACTTCCACATTATTTCTTTCTTTGGCTCATTTCAATGGGGCCTGGGTCTTTCTGCAACAAAGTAAACAATAGCTAACTAAAAGTTTTAATTCTTCCTAGGAAAGAATGCAAAAATCTAACCTTCTGCCAAGACAAAGATCTGTCCAAGCCATGCCACTTGAGCATTTTATGACCATTTTTGATTAATTATTTCTTAGATGGAAGTTTGTAACACCAGATTATTTGCATGCTTTCCAGCTATGGTATCTACAGCATCTAATTCAGGTAATGCATTAAGCATAAAAGGCAAGACCAGGGTTCAGGCCATCTAAATGTCACAGCTTTTATCTTCAGAAGCACAATCTGTTTTAATAAGAGAGTGTTGAAATATGCAGAGTACTCCACAAATAAGCTACTTGAAGTTAGCCTTGTGTAAGATAAAGCACCCCAGCCCAGCAACAAAAGAATTGCAGTTTCTGGGCTTACTTTACTACTATATTATGTGTCAGGAAACTGTAAAATAAGGAAACAGTTACTGAGATAAAATAAGTTTTCATCTTTAAATTAACCTGTATGAAAGAGGCCACTAGCTATCAAAAAATAAAAAACAAACCCCAAAATATTACAAAAAAGGTGCATATCTTGCAGAACACCTTAGCACTTATTAGTATAGATTGCTCATGAATCTGTCTTCAAGCAAAAAGTAACTCTGATTATTAGTAATGCAAAAGAAAAAAAAAATCCATACTCTGTCAACCTTTTACCTACATTTGGAGCAGGATTACAATGGTGCCTCACACTCCTCACAGACTGCTTGCTATCAGCTCAACTCACACAGCAAGTCATTACAGCCTGAAAGACAAGGTTGAACATACTTTCCAAACTCGAGGTTTTAATTAATGCCGTGACTGCAGTATTTCCTAAAGTCCTGATATAAGCACAAGCTCTCTCTCTCAGTGTCCTATACCTCCCCCGCTCCCACTTACCTCTGTTTCAAGGACAAACTTTCATTAGCAATGTGATCTTTAGCACTGGCTCTGTTGACTGTAATGCACGGTACTGCTCTATTTACTCAACACTACCTCATTGTTTGTAGGGCAAGATTAACCAGTTGGAGGAGAAGAGCCAATACCTGCAAAATTAAAAGTTTTTTTTTCTATTTTTTTTGTTTGTTTTTCAGGTTGTTTTTGTAGTAGTATCCAGGGAAAGTAAAAAAAAGGGGAGACATAAAAAGAAAGAAGACATACCTATTATCCACAATTCAGTTTCCTCCAAGATTCTTTCATATTCCTGCCTCTCCTTTAAACTTAGACTGTAAGAATAGCATAGGCATGGAATAAGAGCCTTGAGATCCATGAAGTGTATTCGCTTATTTAAGAATACATATGATTCTTGCTCTAATCCTTATAAATGTCAGTGTAAAAAACCAAAACCAAAACCCACACACAAACAAAACCAAAAAACCCAACAAATTATAACTTTATAAACTGGCTTTAGTCTGCTTCAGAAAAAGGGAGTTTTCGCTTTCTTGTTCAACATGCCTTCACAAAAATACAGAGGAGAAGTGGAAGTAGATCCCTAAATCAGTTTGCCTTTATAGTCTCTGAAATTCTGAAGTCACAGTTGCTTTGTGGGCAGCAATCCCATGCATCAGGAATTGATTGTGTTTGATAAAAGGAAAAGTGAGAGTAAGAAATTATAATCAGTAAGATTTTAGCAGTTCTTAGCTGAGTAAGATCAGACTGTACACTTAGCCTTCAAGATTCAGACCAGCCCAATACAGAGTAAGGACTATAATGGTCACATTATTTAGATATATATATTACGTAGTTTCTACAGAACTACATCGTCTCTTTCAGGGAGCTTCTTGTTTCCAAAGTGAGTTCATCATAACAGCAAAGACTTGATATGAGCTGTCTGGAATATAAAGTCAGTCACACAGTTTCTCGTGATTAATTCTCAGCCTCTGAGCTTTATAGGAAGAGGGGATTGATTTATATTTCCTTTTCTTTCTTTAAGCATACCACAAGAGCAGTTTTCTTCTCCCGTGCTTCATGTCTACACGGTGCCATTTCACACGCTTTACAATAAGCACAAGTTCATCCTGTAACAGTTTAATTCTGCTGTAAGAAGTAACATTGGCTAGTACACTTGAGTAATCAACCAATGAAGCAAACCCCAAAGCTCTGTCCTAGTCATATTCTAGTGACTGCTCTGCATTCCCCAGTCCTCACACATCCCCCTCCAATCCAACAGTTATTTGATTCAAGAGGTTTGATGTGTTATACACTGGTTTGTGTCCCTCTTCAGCTGCAAAGGACTCCCAAATTAACTTTCAGGTACACAGCTACAATAGGATCTACTTACAAAGTAAACCTCCACAGTGGTTTTCACACTTTTATTTTCCAAGTTGCACACTATAGCTCTGCTTTACTCTTGGTGCAATTCACTGCAACAGAATTACTTATCCAGAAAGTGATTCTGCCATAATTTCTGTAAAGATGTTTAATTTCACACATCATCAACATCTACATAATTCATTAAAATGTTAAAACAAATGCCTAAATTTCTCTAGAATTAGAGCCAGAGAATGGAAACACCACTAATTATGTTTTGATTTCAATTCAGTAAGAATGATAACATAATTCAGAGACTGACCTACAGTTCTAGTAATAGAACATTTCCTTTTCAGTTAACAGATGTCCAAAACCATCACTGGAGCCAGGTTTTTGCAAAAGAGAATGTTAAGATTAAGAAACAGTTGTATTAAGTTTTTTTCCAAGATTTTAGTGCTAATACAGTATCCATTTCTCAACACTTTTTGCCCCTCTCTGCCCACTGCAGCTCTACAAGGGAAGGTAGCAGGGGAGAAGAGAAACTGAAGTATTTTTAAATGTTAATTTGGGAGAAGAGTCAGAGTTGGTGGGGTTTGTTGTTGTTTTGTCACTCATCATGTGGTAAGCATTTAAATTTCAATTCCCTACACCTTTTGCATAATATTTGTCTTATAACTCACATCTACATTCACAGCATGTGGATTTAATGAAGGACAGATTAGTAAAGCAGCTGCTTATATACAAAGCAAGAACAGAGCTACTGTATAGAAATGTACCCATGTAAGTTGTGAACAGTTTCAAGAACAACGCAATTAATCAGAACAAAGCACTAAAAAAATAGTTTGTAGAGCAAACACGACTTCTGATTCAGTACCTCCTCAGGACACACACATGAAGTTGCCTTTCAGAGTATTGATATTTTTCTCTTTCCTTGAAATAAGGTTGTAGCTAACAGAAATTGATCGTGAAGGAAAACAACACCATGATATCTCTGCAGGTTTTACACAAAGCAGCAACTATTATGAAGAAAAAAAAAAAAAGTTTTCCATAGCAGACAGAAGATGGCAAAGACATGAACGTGAGGAAGAGGGAGAGTTACTGTTTATGTTTCTAATTAAGAGACATAAAAGTTCCAATTGGAACCATATAAATCATAAAAAAAAGAGGGCTGATATTTTGCTGCTAAAGAAAACATTAATCTCCAATCAGCATTTTCAGTTCTGGCCACACCACTGCTTTGCTAGCAGTATCAGTTCCAGCATCGATGCGTCACTCCCCAACCTAACTGTTCAGCAAAGAAGCGCTGCAACACGTTGCCAGACCTGATGCCCTCCTTTGGCAGCCCTTCCCTACCCAAAACGTTCTGCTCAGAACTTAAGGGTGTTTTGGTTTTTAAAAAGGAAAAAAAAAAAACAAACAAACACTAACAAAAAACCTCGTAGTAAACCAACACACAGATGCAAGAACTGTGCAAGCTTTTTAAAAGCTGTGACAAGAACCAGACAAAATGCTACCGGGAGAAGAGGGAAACAGTGGAGTTTGCAGACAACCCAGAGAACCCACACAAAGCTTTCTGAGCTGCTCCCATGTTAACATGCAAGAACTGTAGAAGTACTGCATGTGTACGTACTGTAAAGAAGGTGGACTACAAATCCTTTATTTTTTCCCTCTGCCACTTTTGAAAATCCTGACAATAGCTCATCAACACATTTCCAGTGACCTTTTCAGTAGCTACTTACAGCACCTTAGAAGAAAGAAATTCAAAGTCTTTGAGGATCATGTAAATCCAGCAATGTTTGCATTAAATGGCTTCTAACCTATGTTTTACTGTCTTCCAATGACTTTTAAAAAAGCTGCAAGCACAATTTCAAGAGAAACTCAAGTGTTCAGATATAACATTAGAGCTGCGAGAACATTCTCATGAGGTAGTGACACAGTTTTCGAACACCACACATCACCACCCTGGGTGAACACAGGTGTTTCAAGCTGTTCTGGACAGATTATAGTAAAGTTTGTTTTTCTATATATGCTCATCCACCCAGGCTTGGTAAGAGATCTAATGCTACTGTTTTAACTTCACCAGAACAAGCAGCAGCATCCGCTGTCATAAGAAGTCTACTCAGGGTCATTCTCAAACCACTGGGCCAAATTATTCACTTCTAATGAATACTGGCCCTTTGAATTTTAAGAGAAGAAGGTAGCCCAGCTAGCCAAGGCTACCACATTTTTGTGCTTGCAAAGAAAAGAATATGCAGCTTTAGACAAATTCCTTTGTCTAATTGCTCATTCCAAAGTGAAATGCACCTTAATATAGGAACAAAGCAAGGTTTGTGGGAATACTCAAGGAATTCAGATGAAAGTATTGCAGCCTTCAAGAGAAGCTAAGGGTACCACTTTTCCACAAAACCTAATAGAAGATTAATGCTAAAAATAACAAATGCAGTCACATGGTCTACATATATATTATATATGTATACATGAATATACATATGTAACAGAGGAACTGATTCTGGTACTAACTCTTCTCTGGTCTTGAGAGAACAGATTTGTGTGCTTCAATCATAACGCAGTGGGAGCTGGGTAGCACAGAAAAATTGTAAAGGGAAAAATAGTTCGCCCATACCATCAAGAGCAGAATTACAGCTAGGGTTCTGAAACACAAGTTAGCCATCCATTTCCACTGCTAGAGAAAAAAAAAAAAATCTCACTCTGTAAGAGCCTGCAGCTACAGGAAGCGTTAGAACATCCCTACTTCCCCACAGTAAAGGCTGACTATATTCCAACATTGGGTATTAAATATAATTTAACCAATGTTCTTCTAAGTATATAAATGGAAATAGGGAGTTATTAGAAGCTAATATATAGTAAGAGCCCTGCATAAGTACACTCAGCTCCCCTGCAAGAGAGAACAACCCGAAGGCCACCTTGTGTCTGTCAGGAAATCCTCATTGCTCCCTGCTGACACCCAGCCAAGGCCACAGGTTCACAAGGCAAACTGCATGGTGGCCAATCTGTCTCAAAACCTCTATCTCCTGTCACCCGCACTGCTTGCCCACACCTTGGTGCTGCGGCTGCCCGCAGAAAAACCACATCACCTGCCATACGTCAGACAGAACCACCCCAAAACTGATTTAACTCAGAAGAGCACCCTGCTCCAGTTTAGTACATAAAAACTCTTCTATTGGCAGACCACAGGTGAGGGAGGTCCATGTAGCAGCAGCTACCCATGTAAAAGGTACCACTAAAAAGTTTTCATACAACTGCAGCTTGAGATCACGATGCGGGGGCAGAAATACCTTAAGCTGGTATCACCATCAAACATGTTGGATCATGAAAATACAACCAAAGGGTGTAGTTTCACGGGACGTGAGCTTGGACAGCAAAGCAGCTTAGAAGTTCCCACCCTACCTGCTCATGTCAGTGATCCTGTTTACACCACAGCTTCACAAAGGGTTTTACTGACACAACAAAAAGATGGCAAAAGTACGGTGCAGGGGCAGGAAAGAAGCTGGCTTCACTGCTGAGGCCAAATCTTGTGAAACTACACCCCAAGTGCTTGTTGTGGAGAGAACAGCCTGCTCAGTAACACTTGCCAAAGGTTTGCCAAACACCTGCTCCACAACTTCAGAACTCAGACCCAGCAAATATACCAAAACACAGACTCTTCCAGTAGTTTTATTGAGGTGTTGCAGTCACCAAATAATCTGGAGTTGGAAGACCAACCACGAAACTAATAAAATAAAATTAATGGAAAAAAAAAAAATACCCAGCATTTTCAGGCTTTTTTCTGCACTCTGAAGGTTCAGAGATGTATTAAAAAAATATTAAAATAAAAAACATTTAGCCAAAACGAAGGTGTGACAGCTGGCAAGCAAGCCAACAAACCTTTCTGCTAGCACTTTGTGAAGAAGAGGCTGCAGAACAAGTTTCTCTTAAAAAGAAAAAAAAGAAGTTGTAACCGGTTTATCAGGTTAGAGGAATTCACTGGTTCTTCCACCTCTCCCCCCACCCCATTTGTTTCCAAATGCTCATCTAACCAGCTTGTTTCTTGCTGAATTTGTTGATATGTGAGAAAATAAATTGCACCTGCAGCTCAGCTGGGTGATCAACAGGCACCCAAACACACTTCAGAGAACTGCTAATTCACCTCAGTATTTTCAATTTGTGCAGAGTTTTTGAGACCTGGGGTTGAAAAGGCCCAGCTTTGTCTTTCTGTGTTTAAGAATATGAATTGAACTGATGTACTGGATTCAAAGTACAACGCCATGAGAGATCAGCAAGACCAGGACACTCTTTCAAACAATTTTTTAATACTTAAATGTCAATCTATAAATGAAATTTGGATGCTTCCAATAGGTCCAAAAGCAGACCCAGCTCTCATGAGAACCTTTCCCTTTTTATGTGTATCATTCAAAGTAGGATGGTAATTACAGCTAAATACTGCAGACAGCTTTCCAAAATTATTAGCTCTTCTTAAGACTTATCCTTTGTCAGGGAGACATGCAAATAGTGCCTCGCAAAAGAAAAGCAACATGTCTTAAGGCAAGTCATGCTGATTCAGCCAGGTTTTCTCTATGGGAAGGATTAAGAAATCCACAACACTTTCAACTTAGTATTCAATCTTTAACTCAGAACCCCCATGGCTAGAATAGGAGAAGCACATGAAGACCTCAGCTTTTTGATGACAGAGTAATGGGGCTGAGAGAAAGGCAAAGTTCATTTTGGTTTTGCTCTTTAAAAGCAAGTTTCCATTCCTGCAAGGTTTCAGAGAGCGACCTGAAAATAATTTTCCAAGCTTAAAAGCTTGGAAACTGTGAAACCATAAAGCTCCAGCAGGTACATATATATGTAGCAGTTCCAAAAACACAGTTGAACAAGATGTCTCCTCCTTACTTTGTTAAAAAATCCTCACATTTTTCTACTCTACTTTTTGTTCTGCAACTACAACACCACATTTCAGGCAGCAGCTATAAGCTCACCATTACTGGTCCAACAACAGAGGTAAGTTATTAATGCCATTTTGAACTAAATACATCAAGGAACCTGCTTCCAAAGGGCACGCCTTTTATGATTTCAGGTAACTATCTCCCTAATGTTTGTACATTACTGGGATCTCCCCACCTCACCTAGAACAGAGCTATCAGAACATTACACACGACCTATTAGAAAATACAGCTGGATGCCATATATGCACCAGCATCTGTGGAATCAAATGTTTATTACCCTGGACAAACACAATACTTAAAAACTTGCAGCAAAGTGTATAGAACATACACTGCAACAAACAGATTGGTTATTTGAGGGCACTGTGCTTCAGAACCTCACTTTGTAAAGTTATACAGCAAAAACAAATCAGGACCCTATTTTAGCATATTTCTTAAGACAAACCCACGTAGTGAGTAATGTGAGCTGTAACACCATTAAGAATATGAAATAAAATTGAAAGGATGCATCATTTGTTGAAGTGCTTTGTTACAAGCAGAGTAAAGACTTAACCAGAGGTTACAGACTTTTGGTAGACCCGGCCACTGCTGAAAATCTAAGTAGTAACAGGAGGAGGCTTTCTGTGGTCAGTGGAAAAACTCCAGACCCACAGTAGCTCATCTACTGTTTACCAGTTACAAATCACAGAATGGTTGAGGTTGGGAGAGACCTCTGAAACACAGATAAAAGTTACAATGGATTTGTGCTTAGCAATTCTCACTTCCCCCTACATGTAGAGACTGGGAACCCAAGGCAGGAGCCAGAAGCAGGCACTGAAACTTTCATTTACATGACTGAGAGGTGTGCCCAAGTGAGAAGTTTTCAGCTGCATCATCAGATTTTCTACCACAATCCAAGCAGGGAGTGGAAAGCTAATTTCACTTGCTCTGTAACACTATCTCAAATCAAGGTACAAGTCTGCTTCCTTTTCCTCCTCCTTTTCAAATAACCACTTCACCCACCTGTGCTTTTGCTAATCAAAACACTTAACTAAGGGGGGAAAAAAGAAAAAAGTCTGTGTTGACAAACACCTGACTCATCCTTAAAATAACATGATGCAATTAAAACATTTAATGGGCTTCAAAAACACAGAGAAGGATTTACTATTAAAGAATATGGAATTTTGCTTTTTGTCACTATTGCAAGTGGGAGGATGACTCCTTGTGGAGTCAGGACACATGGAAGGGAGGGCAAGGAAGTCGAGCTCAGGTAAAGTGTGTTCCAGAAGACCTATGATGGAACCGGTCACCTCACATCCAATAATTAACAGCAAAATCATTATTTAGTTGCATAGATATGCCAAACAAAAAGGAAAAAAAATGTTGTTTTTCAAGAGTCTCTGCCCACCTACACACAAAGGTAGTATTTCCTTTTATTTGCTAAGGCAGACCCACCTACAGTGCAATTTATGGCAATAAGATACAATCTCTCATAAAGTATTGAGTATAATTAAAGTGTGTCTGTTATAAAGGTAAACAGAGCGTACTAGGCTAAGCTGTTCCAGATGTCTTTAGTGCAAGATCTGGGACAAGATCAAACCTGCAGCTGCACATTTTCTCAGGGGTTATTTTGAAGCTTAAAAAAAAAGAAAAAAGAAAAAAGAAAAAAGAAAAAAGAAAAAAGAAAAAAGAAAAAAGAAAAAAGAAAAAAGAAAAAAGAAAAAAGAAAAAAACCCAACATATTAAATCACCTCTTGGTCTCGGACTCTAGCAAAACCAAAGCAAGTAGAATAAATGCCATCTGCAGATAATGTTGACAGATTTTAAGACACACAAAAGTTGCACATTTCTGTTTTCAAAGATACTCACTCCCAAGTGAAGTGTTAACCATTCAGTATCAAAGAGGGGTAGGACCTAGTCTGCCAAGTTATCTGTGTCACCAGAAGTTACAGCAACATGAACCTGTTCTACTGCCTGAGCAAGTTTCGTGCTGAAACACACCTTCGAATGATTCAGACAAGGTGTGGAAAGCCAGCTTTATATGTTACACAAAAATGCACTATTGTATTTTTCCATTCAAGCACACTTTGTATATAGAACAGACACTGAATGAAAAACTTTCAGGAACTGCATGTGTATACATTACTTGCATTAAAATGTTTAGATAACTTAGGACCTCTTGAAATGCAAGGATCATACAAATTTACAGATTTACTGTCTTAGTGTGATATTAAGTGAGTCAAAGAGCAAAATACAGGAATCGTAGAAAAAAACCTAATCACTAATTCACTAATTAAGCTTATCTGTACAAGAGCGATACACAACAAACACATCTGATGTTTTATGAACATACAGTTTTGAGGAGTTGAACCAACTTCAAGATTAACCAGGGAGAAAAGTTTTTTTAATACCTATTATTGCAGTGGATCAATTCTGAATGTTTGATTAGCACTGCTAAATTGAGTAGTGCTCTTATCATCCTACTTTTTTTTTTTTATGGCTTGAGTAAGAGAAATTTGGAATCAAACTAGACCCATTAAAATAATCAGAAGGCCAGACCTTCCAAGGACTACAGCATCAGCTCAAGCGTTCTGGTGTGGCACAGAACTGCTTCAGAGTCATGGGGTTCCCATTTCAGCCATGGGCTTCCCACGGTCTCTTTTGGGTTAGCTTTAAAATAAGCATGAAAACTTGCTAATGATTTCAAAGTAAACGGCAAAATTAAAGTCTATTCCTTTTACCCAGCACCATCTCACCTGCTGAAGAACCCGGTCCAGGGGCTCCGCTTTGCCCAGTCCCTCTGGTGTTAAACCACTCACTTCGCGACACTGGTCACTTAAGTCCAAATTGTCTGCTTTCACCAGGGATTTGTGCAGGGTCCCTACCTAAAAACATGTAAGAAATGACGGGCAAGAGTGAGGAAGGAAGGAACCGGGGCCCTTTTTAACAAATGCGTTCAGGCTGCAGCAAAATCAGAAAGGTGTGGGATTGCGGGCCCGGTAACGATCGCGAGGATTAAAGAAAAAAAAAAAAAAAAAAAAAACATTTGTGGATTTCACAAATCGGACTCTTTCCCCCGGGTTTCTCGCCCTCCCGCCTCGGGGAGCCCCGGGACCCACCGGGCGCCCTGTGCGGGCAGCACCCGGCGCTGCGGGGACGGGAACACCGCAGCACGCTAAGGCAGCTTCCCCAATCGATCCCTGAAATTGATTGTTTTAGCAAAGCCCTTCATCTCTAGGGGGCTCTTGGTTAGGATAGGGCTTTTTTTTGGGGGGGGGGGGGAAATATTGAAAAACCCCCTCTTTTAG
>NW_015090842.1:19652800-19685066 GCF_001431845.1 Calidris pugnax
GAAATAATGAAAAAACCCCATCTTTTCAGATTAGCCTAAAAATTAAAGGAAGTCAGTGTTCTCTTACAGGTTAGCCAAACGTTGGTTAAAAAAAAACAAAAAACAAAAAACAACCAAACCAAACAAAACCAAAAAGCTGCGGCAGCAGGCCGCAAAGGGTCCAAGGGTTACCCCCGGGGCTCCCCCCGCAGCGGGGGCAGCTTTTCCTTGTGAGGGTCCCGGGGCCCGCAGAGCCCCCGGGGTGAGGCCAGGGACGGCCTTAATGGGGACGGGGCAGGGGGGGTAGAAGCGGCCAAACTTTCTTTAAAAAGTTCCTTCTCCCCTTAAAAGGGCAGAAAAAGGAGCCGGTGGAGTGAATGACCCCCGGGCAGGGGGGGCCCGCTCCCTTCCCTCCCCTCCCATTTGTGAAATGAACAAACGGCTCCGGGGGGGCGGCGAGCGGCCGGGCCAGCCTGCTCGCCCTGCGCCCCCGGAACGCGCCCTCGGCCCGGGTGTCGAAGCCATACCTTCTTGCTGGGTAGATCCACAACTTGCCACACCAAGAGAATTAGTTCCCTCTCATCCGAACCCAGTTTAGCCCCATATGCACCAGCTGTTGCCCCAAACAACACCACCAAAGAGTCACTGTGCGAAGCCGTCATGACCACAGGGGGAAACAACTACAATCAAAAGCAGAGGTCAAAAAAAGAGAGAGAAAAAAAACAAAAAAGAAAAAATAAAAAGACAGACACACAAACAAGAAAAGAACAAAAAAAAAAAAAAAGAACAACAAAACCCCCACAAGGCTCACCCCCTACCTCCAAGTGATCAAAGGGGAAAGGAGCGAACGAGGAGTCACAATATCAAGAGGAGAGAAAGAGCTATTTAGGAGGGAAGGGTGTTCGAGGCAAAAAAAAAAAAAAAGAAGAAAAAAAAAACCAACAAAAATGGAGAAAGCTCGCATCTCTACCTGTTCCCGGTGATCTTCTTCCCGGGGCTGATTGGGAGGTGAAATTAGCAGGCTGTGGGTTTCTTTCCCTCTGACATCATGGCAGAAGCCCAGCCTGGGCTTGGGCTTTTTTTTTTTTTTTTTTCTCTCTTTTTTTTTTTCCCTTCCCCCTTCCCCTTCCCCTCCCCTGGGTTACCTGCCCCCGGTGCGGCTCATGTGACTCCAGTCAATCTCCCGCAGGGACGAGGCCATTGGGCCCGGGCGAAAGGTGTAGGAGGGACGGGGGGAGACTCGGCGCCCGGCTGAGCCGGCCTGATTGGTTTTTGAAGGAGATCAGAGGAAAACTCCCTTTCTCCCTCTTTCATTCTGCCCCGCAGGAAGTGTCTCTCCCCGCTTTCGGTTTGCGGGAGCCCGGCGATGCGCGCTCCGGCTGCGCGCCCGCGGAGAAGCGCCCCTCGCCAGGCCCGAGCGGGGCCCTGGGGGCTTACCTGGGGCTCTGTCCGCTCAGAGAGGGTCTCCCCTTTTTGTTTTGCTTGGGTTGTTTTTTTTTGAAATGCAAAGAATATACACCAAGAGTTGCTAAAACGCAACCCGCGACTTCTCGAGTGTCCCCACCTGCTGCCAATCGCTCGCCTTTTGTGCGCGTCGCGGTGGGTGTGCGGGGCTACCCGCCCCAGCGTTAATGGGTAATAACAGTGTAGTATTAAACAGTCATTTTTAAGTGATATTACGGGCAGAAACTGCTTTGTGTTTTAGGCCCTATTCTGCAGATGGGTCCCAGTGAAATGGTTGGGGTTTGAGAAAGGTGGATCCAGGACGTTTTGCAAAATTGAAATATAAAGCCCTGTATTTTCTGCCCTGTCACCACTCCATAACGAACCAGCTCCTGGCCATTAACCCCAGTCCCTGATGGGCAGTTTTTCTCTCGACCTCATTTCTGTTTCACGGGTGAGACTCTTCAGTGGGAAAACACCACCCAGTTTGGCTGCTATAAAAATACTCCTCTAAGCACGTCTGCTCGATGGAAGCAGCAGTAAGATTTGTATCATTTGGGGCTGAGACAATTTTTGGGGACATTGTCAATCTCAAATTTATTTTAAAGCAGAAATGAAAATCAAAAAGCCTCTAAACTGTTTTGACCGTGTTATTATTTTTCCTATTGGCACCACTGATGAGTTGCTAACAATTTTTACAGGCCAAATACTCCAAGTTAGACTAATCATAATTCTTCTTTTGCTTAATTAAATCTCCAGTTTGTGCTTCAATATTAGATTTGTGTAGAAATACAGTTTTCACTGAATGAAAAATGGTGCTGCTATTAAGCTACTGATGTTTATCACAGGAAAACGCAGAGCTGGACATTTAACTGTGAATATCTGATGGGTTTAAATATTAACATCACATTTTCTCTACTTCTTTCAATATGCTAATTTTATAATTGGTTAATTATAGCAGTTATTATGGACCTCCCTTGGCAAACACTAATTCACATGCTAGCACCATCACTAGGACTATTTCCATTTATTTCCAACTAAACTACAGTTCAAGAATGCTGTCTCAGGTGAGCTCTCTCAGAATTGCCATATTGCAGGCACCTTCCTGGCAGAGGCCGTGCAGAGCTGGGGGGTGCACAGCTGGGTCTCACTGAGCCTTACGGGGTGATTCTTATCCATTAAGTCCGTAATAAGAGCCATAAAAATACATTGGTTTCCAGTGTAAGAACTGTTCCTCTCATCCCAACATGCTCCTCCCCACCCAAACACCCACGTGCCACGGGGGCGCGGGGGGAGGCAGTGGCTGTACAGATAAATGCCAACACAGATTTTACCTGTAGCTACATTCACAGAAAAAAGTACCAGTCTGCTACAAGTTAGCTGCCTTCATGAGGGTGCCGTTGCATAGGCTCAGTGTGTAACTGCTTCATACAAAATGGGATTATAATCAGCAGATTTCTATAGAAGATTATACACACGATTTACTCTTGCTCCCCAGCTTGAGTAAATCGACGCAGGGAATGCCAATACCTGTGTTAATTGTCTTTTAGGATTGGGATTTCAGACATCTTCAAGTATCAGATGGTGCAATTGTTTTCCCGTTCACCTTCTACCCACAACCCTCCCGCTCTCTGCATATAACTCTTAATTATACCAGATTCTGCAATGCTATTGATCTAAAAAAATTAAAGGAATGACACGGCATGTTTCCACAGAGCAGCAACAGGATCCACTTCCTGAAATAACACGTGGGACAAGCCCTTGTCCGCTGAGCATTAGCAAAGTTAATTTGTAACCAAGATCTTGCTGAAATAAAGAGCTATTGCTCACCTCTAGCTTTAATCCTGGCAGGCGTATTCATAGAGGTTCATTCTTGTTTGTAGGCTCCATACGAAGATAATGTCTCATAAATGTAACTGGGTGGAGAACAGAAGTTTTAAAGATCAACATCCATTTTTATACAAGTTCAGTATTGTGATTATTTTGTTTGTTTCTTTTTTAATCAAACAAAAAGGGAAAATAGAATGGTTTTACAGTTAGATCACATGAAAAGGCTGAAGAAGCTCATGAAATGCGTTGTGTTTACAATGGGCAGATGTGTAGTAACAATTTCATTCTTACTATACACATTAGCCAGTTTCACAGATCAAGACAAAAAAGCCAAAAAAAAGAAAGAAAACAAAAGCAAACACCATCACCCCCTTTTATCTTTATTATGGTATTATTAAAAACCCCATAGACTGAATATCTTGATCACTGAAGTTTTTTTTGTTATAGCCTAATAATGGAGATCTGGAGTAATATCCTGGCCTTGTAACATCACATCCAGACCTACAGCAATACTTCAGCTACCTTTCAGGGAAGCTAAAAGTCAGTCTTCTGTTCCAAACTCATATAAGATTGAAAAATTATTTGTCTTCCTTACAAATACTTTACTCACCAGTTAAAAGGAAGACAATGATGATGATGTTTAACCTTGTAAAACGGTTTGAAATGTCCTGAGAAAAGTCAGCAGAGTTTGAAGTTGGATCTAACTTCAAAATTGGCCATGCTGGGGGGCAGGGAGGTTGGACCAAGCAATCTCCCTAGGTCTTTACTAGCCAAAATTATTCTGTGGTTCTGAGAAACAGAGCTGCTGAGTTAAATAAGTATGGAGCCTTGCTGTTCATTTGCACAATAGGGATAGCAGTAAATTCTCAGCATCTTCAAACTGAACTGCCACAGGAAGTAAAAGATCTGCAAGGGATCTACAAAGGTTAATGTGAAAAGACAATTAGATTTCATACCCGCTCAGTCCTTGGCTCCTGGATGAGATTATAAGCAACTGCAGCAATATTTTCTGAAGGAGGAGCTCACTGTAGCTCCTGAAACATAAACCCATACGTAAAGAATTTTCTGGCATCCTTTCTTTACACGGTAAATGAGTGGGAAAGGGCATGGGAACAACTGCTTACCAGTGTTCTTTGATTGCTGTCCAGATGTTTGGAGAGATCTGATCTTTTTTGGTCTGCCAGGTAGGTCTGTCATGATTACAATGCAATGTAGAAGCCTTGAAATAATTTCTATTGGGATATTCACAAAAGCTTGGCAATACCCAAAAGTGCCTCAGAAAGGTGGTTTCCGACGGATTGTTACCCTGCAGATAGCATCCCATCAAGCCATACTGAACACATTCACTTAGAATCTCCTATCAGTTAGAATTTAATTTCCATTGACTCAAAGGTAAATTAGAACATAAAATTGGTTATTAAGCTAGATAAATACAAATGAAATTACTTTCCTTATTATTTTACATAGCTTCTCTCCTTTATGGGATGACAATTAATCCAGTGTCCTACCTAATCCTGCAAAGGTTTTATACATGCTCAGCTCCCACTTCAATATAGGTGTATGCTGTCTAGCCAAATCTCTCCAGATTACAGGAATCAGGCTTTTGAAAATCTAAACATTTACTTTTCTATCAAATTTATGGAGAGATCAAACATGCATGCATAGCAGTGTCTTTCATTAATATCACTGTAGACTTACATTAAATTGAACAGTTTACAACAAATACACAGTGATTTTAGATTTTTCTCTCATTGGAAATAATGCTTTCCTTCAAATAATTTACCAAAGTTTTCTGGAATCAAATAATTGAAACGTTAGCTGGCAGGAACCTCTGGAAGTCCTCTTGTCCAACACTGTGCCCACAGCTGGGGTCCTGCCAACCCCAGGCTGAACCAGCCAATGCCTTGTCTAACTGTGTCTCGAAAACCTCTGAGGGCAGAGACTCCAAACCCCCATGAACGGGCTGTTCCAACGCTGCACTCATTGCCGATGAGAAACTTTTTCCTAGTGGCCAATCTGATCTCACTGCTAAATTTTTAAATAATTCACTGCAACTAGTTGAGACAGGATCTTTAAGCCGTGGTAAATTAGACAAGCCATGTGATAGGATTTCTGTTACCTAATGAGATGAATATGCAAGTACTTCCTGAACCTTTCAATCTACCTGTGACTGAAAATTCGCTTTGTGCAAAGCTTTATTGCCTCTAGAATCTGCCTAAATACATTTTCATTGCAATTGGTCACTATTTTTTTTGCCAGTCCCAGGTATAATATGGAAATGGAAATTCAATGGAAAATACAATTTCTGTGGCAGGTTTTTAAGCAAATTGATATTCAGCCTTAGATTAAAACACTTCTATTACTACCCATCCTCTCTTTGTGCATTGAAAGGATACAGCAGGTTACAAGTCTGGCAGTGTGACTGCATAGCCAACAGTAAAAAATTTGCTTTTTAATGATGAGGCTTAATGTAATGAGTTGTTGTTACATCAGCTATAAAGGAAAGAACCCCACTACCACCACCCTTGCTACCACCACTAGCACACCGCAGCAAAGACAGGAAATACATGAATTGATAAGACAATTCGCTGCAATAGCTAAAAGCCAAAATGTGGGCTTTCATTCACTACTATTTAAATGTAATTAAATAGAATAATCTTATTAACTTTATAAACAATAACATTTAAAATTACTTTGCATGTTTCAAGTTCAACAGAATAAACTTTACATCCTCTTGTGAAAAGATCACGTGGTTAACTCCTCATAACAGAAACCAAGAGTGACCTGATGTCTACACGCAGCATTTTGTTCAGGCCATTTTATACAGCATATTTAACAGACGAACTCAGAGACTGCCAGTCATCAGAACAGCAAGCCAGGAAATTCAGTAATCCTTTAACTTTTTACAAAAGAATTTGTGTATTCACTCCTTTAATTAGTTGATGATATTCAGCCCACCATATTCCCACACATAAACACATTCACACTGTAAACCCAGAAAGTTCTCAGAAGTTCATTGAAACACAGAATCTGATGTTTCAAAGTGAGACAGCCAAAGTCATCTGAAACTTTGTATATCCAATTCCAGTCACCTTGCATGCAATCATAAAAAATCATTAGACATCATAAGAAATGTAATTACCTACATCAAGAGATCTACACGCTATATACTACACATGTACTGAGAGTTGAAAATCAATTCTGCAACATAGCGGTGATGAAAGAACTGATCATCAAGTGAATGCAAAAGACTGTATACTGGAAGTCCAAACTGATCAATGAAAAACAACTGTATGAATTACACAATTAATGATGAACTTATGCAAGTTACATTTTCTCAAGCTTTCCCGACAACTGGCTGATATTGGCCCCCTGAGAGTATCTTGGCAGAAATTACTAAGCTCTGTTTTTTTATTCAGATTGTACCACAAGCTCTCAGATGACTTAAAAACCCTGACAAAAAAATGAGGGTGTGTTCCTATAATATTTCATTCCCATTTGATTTAGCCGCTCTGATATTTAACCTGCTTCTTCATTATAATTTAATTAAACTTATTCCACATACAGATATGCTAATACACATCTTTTTCTCACCACAGTATAAATAGAAGTAAAATACAAATGCAAAACTTAAGCAAAACTTAACCACCTGATGAAATACTTATGCTTTAAAAACATTTCATCTAAGTACTTTTTATAATAAACTGATGAATGCAATTACATGCATCCAAAATAGACTTGATAGGAGACCTATCATTCAATGGTTTCGTGTTCTTTCATCTTTTTATGTTTATTTTGCTTCACTTCTACCACCAATTATTACATGCTTAGGATCTGACCAGGGGATTTCAAACATGTTCTATGTCCTATTCTAACCAAGTACAAGGATGGAACAATTTCCCCAAAGAATTAGGCCTCTGATACAACTTTTGTATTTTTGTTTTTACTATCTTTGCCTTGCAAGTATATGGTCTTTAAAAAAGTCTTGTCTGGCTCATTACTACCAGACTCTGGCAGAACTAGTATGCCAATTTCTAGGAAGATTAGATGAGTTTCTTTTCCACTCTACCATTTGCAACTTGGTAAAACAACTACAGTTTTTGCAAAGATATCTCATTTTTTTTACAGCATCTCTAGGTGCAACTACTTGCATGAAGACTCTAGTTTACACTGAACTGTATTATATAGTTACAGTTATGTCAGTAGAGTCATCAGACTCTCAATCAAACATATTTCCTTGTTTCTACTCAACAGATTCTCTCTTCGCTTTAATCTCTGAGCACGGTTGAGCAAATATCCTTCAGCTCGATGATGGATTTTATATGCTGTGGAATATACAGTAGAAGTAAGAGAGAAGTAGGGTCCTTGCATCCTTACTGATTCATATGACTGACACTAGAGAGTGATACGAATTCCTGAGAAGAATCCTTCTCATAGAAACATCTTGCAGAAGTAAACGTATTCAAGTAAAAACCAAAAATAGCAAAACAAGTAAAAAAACAAATGATAAAGAGACGACAGCTCTACCTAGATTCTTCCCTTTGGCACACTGCAGAAATTTTAAACTTAAGATGCCATATGATGCAATTCAGTGCATTTTATCTCTTAACAGCCTCAGAATTGCTCTATAAACACAGATAATAACTAAGCACATGGTAAGCATGTGCAATGAATTCTGCCCTTTCCCTTCACAATAAGTTGGGGTTGTGATAAGGTACCATGACAGAGCTGTTTTATAAGTGCCAGTACGACCACACCTCCTTTCCACCACCCTCTGCTAATGTGGTACACCCTTGTTTGACAGGAAACGTCACCTTGTGTTCAGTCATTCCTTGGTTTTCTCAAGCAGTTATTTCAATCCTAGTGTGACACACGTAAGGTATTAAGATTTTGCCTTTTCTACACTGAACTATAGGGTGGTGAGGAAATACCCAAGGGACAGCCTGGGAGGGGCCACCCCATGAGCAGAGTGAACGAACTGATAACGCTTTGGGTGAAGTGGGTGTCTAGGACATAACATTACCTTAGCACCTTTCAACCACTCCTCACCATTCTCTAGTGCTTTGTTTGTGTGAGTAAGGAGGCAGAGGACTTCAATCCACTCCATTATTTTTCAGACAGATTAAAACCTAGTATGCACTGTAAACAAATACACCTCCACTGAAGAAACAGGAATAGTTTGGAGTTGGTTGGGTCTGTCACATATGACAAACTGCCCTCTTAAGACATGTGTTTCATAATAAAATATGTTTGATATGAATATAAATTTCAGGCATACCTTGTTCATCCAGGCTCAGCTGTTCAGTCTCATCCTACCCTTGGCTCATTGTCCCCTCTGATTCCTCAGCACTGCTGTTTGTCTGTTTGTGGGACTACACTACCACTCAGCTTTGAAACATTGATCCAGTTTCAGAAAGCTGGATCTTATTTAGTTAAAACCAAACAGAACAACACACCACCTCATTTTGGTAGAGTATTTCTTAAGATGGATCCATTCCCTCATCTCCTTCAAAGGTTTCTCCCACAAACAGTTATCCTGGCAAAAACAAGACAGTGGGATGGGAACACAAGAGGGGTACTGCTGCCTTTTAGCATCATGAATCCATGGCTTTAGGGCACATTAAGCTTTTGTATGGCCAGTTACTACCCAACACCTACAGCTGTCACTAGAGGCAGCCAAGCTGCCTGTCACTGGTACGGATTACTCACCTAATAGCATTTTACACCTACTTTGTACAGACATAAGTTGTAAGACTGTGAAGATCAGATCTTGTCTCTTCAGATCTCTGGATTGCTTTCTATCTATGCAGGAATCCCTGTCTGAGGGTGTATCAAAAGCTTTTGCCCTGTAGTTTCCTGGAGAAGGAAACGCTGTCTATAAATTAAACTCTCGCTAGCCAGATGAAAGTACCAGCCAGCTGCTTTGTCTTGTGTAAGAGCTGAACTTGTGCTGGTCAACTTCAGGTAAGAACACATAATTTCCCTTGGGGAAGATAAGGCAAAAAGACTCAATGACAAAGGGTGGAGATTTTTTTCAGTATTGTGGGTTCTGTCTGTACATCTTGGTGTAAGATGAGCCACTCCGTACAGGGTGATGAGGTTTTTAATAAATGATACAGGGCTTTTCCCCTTATTTAACCCCGTACAGGGTGATGAGGTTTTTAAAAAATGATACAGGGCTTTTCCCCTTATTTAACAGTGTGCTTGTGATAAAATAACGTGTATATTAATTTCTTTTTCTCACAACACACCTTACAAAAATGACTTAAAAAAACTCATTCCTTTGCATTGGTATTGAAAGCACAAGACTTAATCTGTCCAACCCTCGTGAACCTGTTTGGTGTAGGGGAACAAGGTGGAGCCCACCACCTTCAATCAAAGATTAGCCGCTTTAATCAGAGAGACATGAACAGCTTGCATTCTCAGCTTTTGATTTCCACAAAGCCTGTTTGTTTTACTTAAGGCTAGTTTACTACACCCTGTTACCATGGAATTGCTAGGGAGCTAAGCCACACCTTTATGAATGTACTTAGCACTTCCTGCACAGTGCAGCCTTAAGAGCAGTCTCCTATATTCCAGAGAGATAATTGGAGGTTAAAAAGCATAAACAGCTACATCTTAAGATCTTGGCTGGCTGGCAAGGCCAGTGCTCATCATCTGTCTTTGTGCTCTTGTTGAATAGTTCACACAAGGCCTTGGGGAAGCATTGGCCACGAGATATATTTTTCAAATGCATTCGATGGTTAGGATACTGATAATATGTTTCCTACCCTTTCATCGGTTTGAATCCAGCTCTTCCACTGGTGGCTGCTGTGTGACTAGAAGAAAATGAATTGCTGGGTTTCTCTCAAATCCCTCTGGGCTGATGTATACGCTGTATGAGAGTAATGGCAGGCTGACTACAGCTCCAGCAGACAGGATAAGGGTTCATTATATGCAAACAACCCTCTCTGTGCTCTGAGGCAGCATCACGGTATAATTACTAGATCACTTGCATCCCCCGTTTTCTAGTTCATCTGTAATTTATATCATTAGATAAAAAGGTATTTCAGTCCTGTCGATACTTAGTATTTATATGAATCTCAGGAAGTTGTTGTGCTTGGGGTTTGGTGGTGTTTTGGTTTTTTTTAAACCATAGCATACTGAAAATAAAAACCAAACCAAACTATTTTTATACACACGCAATCAGTACTATTAAAAAAATAAAGCAAAGCACAGAACTCACTGCTCAAACTAAAAAATGTCTAAAGCACACCGAACCTATTAGAAACCTTCTTACTGATCATTCCTGTAGTTTCACAGGTTTCCCCCTTTACCCATCCCTCTGATTCAGGACATAAAACCATTTTCTGTTTTATTGCTACTGCATACTGCAAATGGGACTTCAGGTTACCACTGAGTATTTCTTACAGACTTTGTGATGTTACAAATTATAGTAGCTTGTAAGGCTTGGGTGGATAGCTATGATGACTAATAAGATACAGTTACTAGCACAGCAGCAAGGTGGAGTAGGTGTGAGTAATGTATTGTGTGGGAATTTGATCGGAATCCTCCAGCTCATGGGCATGAAAGTATTTTGTAATCATAACAATTACAAGAAAGGACAGAAAAATCAACAGTGCTTTAATGCAAGTTTCCTTCATGATTTCTTTAAAGAGCAAAAGATGTACAGGCAGACAACTACAGAAAATAAAAATTGGGAAGCAGTTATTTTATTGTTACTTTTGCTTTTCTGAGAATGATGCCTGCAGTCCACATGATGATGATGTACGCTCAAATGCATTGGGAAAGGATTCATACTTTAAGAAATACAACTTGGTTGCACAGACCTAAAAGCAGCAGAGGAGACAGACAATGCACTGGAGGATGCATCTCCATTGCTTCAAAGGAACAAAATATACTATTTGGGAGCAAGGGGACAGGAGGATGTTGTGAACATATACATAATGAAAAAAGCCTCATGGGTATAAAATAACAGCCAATTTCATTTATTTGCGCAGTTTATCTATAACTGCAACCAAAGCCCCAGTATGCAAACGGCCTGGTGGAGAAATGGATTCCACAGCTCTGCAAAGATTTCAAAAATGAAGCAATACTCTTTTACTGGGATTAGTTGCCTTTCTCAAGACTAGGCTCAAAGGGATTTACAAAACCACTATATACACACACTCAGAGTCATAGAGTAACTTCTTTGTTGCAGGAACAATATGCTGCATCAGATAGACTTGTTTTTTCTCTCATGTAGAAAAAGGAACATCCCTTTCTTAGAAGAATCCTAGGGGACTGGTAATACGTGGGTTAAGCAGGCAGGATTATACACTCTCAGCTTAAAAAAGATAAATTGTATGACCACTGACAAAAACTGTTAAGTCTATTTCAGGAAAGGGGATAATTAAGCCAACAGACCTGCAAGTCAGGCCCGCAGTTCCTGGTTCTTGGGCAACAAATATTTATTGTCAAGCGCTGTTATTTAACATAAAATTTGCTCATCAGTCTTTGTTTGTCTTGCCACAATACAATCAAGGCTACCTGACAAAAAACATTTGTCACTTTTCAACAGGGAACTTGGCTTAGCAGTGGGCAGGATGGTTCGCACAACAGCTGAGGAATACTGAGGCAAAGGATGTGTATTGGAATGCTCTCAAACTTATAAAGCCTCGGTTGCTGCCTTCATTTTTAATGTGTCACAAAAACTTCAGCATGTATAAGGAAATATTAGTACAGGGGTGAAATGTTGAGGAGTTTATTTGCCACATGGTCCTTGAGCAAGGCAAAACCCAGTAATTTCAAGAGCATTGTTTATAGACGAAGGAAAGATCAGAGATTAGGGATCTACTTGGTTCATTCCTTTAGCCCTTTAAGAATAAAGAAGTCATATACAAAGCTAATTTGCATACTCTTTGAATCACTTCAATGACTTCAACATCAGATTTCAAAGAATCAAGATATAACAATTTGGTTTCCTAATCAATTTCCTGATCAAAATACATCTTACTTCAACCAAGGTAACATTAATATTTGGATAGCAAGTTCACCAAAACACACGATCTCATATTATAGACAAAAATCTGTATGTACCTACATAGACCCTTTGTTATATACTCATTTTCATTCCTCACCTTTCTGCTCCCTTAGAATTTTCAAGTTTGGGCCAAAGGCAGATACTCGATCTGTTCCCTGTTAACATTTCCGTCTTCCTCAATCTTCCTTTATTTTACATTTTTCTATAATTTCTCTCAGCTATCTGAAAATGCAGAATATTAGCTGAGTATATAGCAACCTGGAATGATCACATGTCTGTTTCCCAAAATAGTAATACAAGTACAAATTGAATATATATTTAACACATCATTCCCAACATACAGTTATTACTGCCTCTCCCTTTCCCCCCAGCTGAGATGACACTTCAAAGAAAAACTCCCTTAATAGGGTGAAATTCACACCTGCTATAATGCCATTATACACTTGATATTTTTACATTTGATTTGAATGTGACACTCACTTTTCTCACAGCAGTACGTAGCACCCCTGTTTAGAATGGCTGCCTAGGAGAGATGTCCTCCTTCCCCATAAACGCTTCTTTATGGTACCTTTCCTCCACCCCTCCCAGCAATGCCCTTGTGTTTAAGCAGCTCTGCTCTGAAGTTACAGTACCTATGCAACTGTTGCTCCTTGAGGAGCCCTTAATAATTGCTTTCCATGTGGATTATGTTGTTGCAATGTACTCTCCATAAGGACGCACTGTAAAAACCTAATAAAATGAAGTTCATGTCAGTACAGCAAGGACTACTTCTCAACTGCTTGACTCAAAGCAATTTTTTCCCCCTATGTTGACGATGAACTACAAGTACTACATATAATGGGTGTATAATCTCTTACCTTTTTTCCTTCATTACTCCTTCCTCTGTGCACACACATGCCAACGCATGGCCACAGTCACAGTCCTTGTGTCCTTGTGCCTCAATTTGATATCCTTGACATAACAAAAGGCACAACTGGCAAAATTCTCTGCAAGGATTCAGAAACTCAGGGTATCTGCTCCTACATGGAAATAGTGTCACATATTTTAGCCACAATTCAAAAGCCATCTGTTTGACAGGGCCTTTGAAAGGGGCTGAGGATATGCTTCCATTGAATAAGAATGTAGAAAATAACTCTGTTGATATGACGTGAACTCCAACTTGGACGTGGACGTGGACTTTAGTCCAAAGCTGGATGATGACTGAATTTTTCCTAGGCCATACAAAGACCCCAAATGCAATGTAAACCACATTCCTCCAAAAGATCTTGTATTTATTACTATTTTTGCAGTTTCTCAAGAAGTTTCACTGTGACATGACTGATGCCAGTTATGAAAGCAGCATTCAGCATGGGGCTAACTTGTTGGATTCAAGCTCAACTATTGCTTCCTGCTAAGCAGACTCAATGGAAGTCATTAGATAAAAGACTCCAGCGGGCCTTGTAAAAATTCATTTACTAGTCCTGAATAGTACACGGGTGAATTCCTGTTGAAAGTTAAAGGAAGAAAGAAAAAACTTTATTGCCATTATTTTTATATGAATTAGTTATATTATACTTCCTGGACTGTAGACATTCTGGATTGCTAGTTTAATGCTTGATGTACCTTACTCCTTTGCATTATTTAGGTACATTTTATTCCACCATGATAAGATATGCAGTGAATGCAGGTTTAAAAGTTATTTGTAATACTTGCCTTCGTTTCCATTTTGAAAATTCCAAAACTGTGTCCTTCACCCATGGTGAAAGGGTAGAATTATATTAATGGAACCTAACTGCCATTTAATCTCTGCAAGACCACACACTGGTTTAGGCATGCAGTGAAGTACACTCTAAAAAGCTGAAATTAGTGTGGGAGACAAAATAGCATGATGCATTTGTCTTTGGCCATGAAACCACAAAAAGAAATGCTCTGGAAGATGGTAGTGGCACAGTACCCTGACACCAGTGGTCTGCCATTACTGTCTTACCTTCAAATAAAATGGTAAGTGCCACCAGCTGAACCAATACCTTATCATGGATTTTCTCCTATGGATTCAAACAAATAATAATCCATATTAATTTGCATGCTGTTCAGGAAATAGCAGACGGATGTAACATTAAGCTGTACCCAGACTACTTTTATGGTTGGACCACTGTGCAACCCATTCAGATTTGCAAAGTCAGTCTTAAATGACTGCTGTCACATGAAGAGATTCATGCTTGTGTTTGTTTTACAAAACATTATAGAAGAAATCTCTCCTCAACAGTTGCACAACATCTTTTGCCTTCTCTTTCTCTTTGCTTCCTTCAACTTAATTCTAATAATTCTCTTTAATGCCTTGGGAAGATGACAGTCAAATTCTACCCAATGACTAGACTGTTCCCTCAGGTTTGTGTGTTCTCTGGACCAATTTGAATTTTTTACCCTGAAGAAAAGTAGCAAACCAAGTAGATGTATCTAAAAAATATAGGAGGCATGTTCAAACAGTAATGAGTCTCACACTTCATATGCACTACAAAGAAAACCACAAGATAATAGACAAATCCAATTTTAAATATAAAATATGTATGTTTATATACATATAATAATAACATGTGGGAAACAGATACAAGACTTTCATACTCTATGTGATAGACAGAAGTCTTGAAGAGTCCATGGATATACTTTCCCTTTTTAAACAGGGCATTTTTCTTTATAGCCCACCCAGTGTTAAGTCACCTTTGAAAAATGCTGTTAGGCAGTGACTGCACAATACACCCAAGGCACGAGGACAAATACTGCTATTGCAGGTATACTGCTGTACAGTTTGTCTCAAAGAGGCAGGAGAAAAGGACTATTTCAACTTAAAAAAACAAACAACAAACAAAACAAACCCAAATATCTGAGTCTTTTGTCTTGAATTGTGGCTCCAAAAAAACCAAGAGGAAATTTTACATTCCATAGGAACGTTCAGCAGCAGCAGCCTTTGTTAATAGAAATACTGTATCACGTATGTTAAACAGTAAAGGTCCATTTATTTGCTTAGTTCAACTTTCATCATTACTACATTAACCCTTGCAGCTGAATAATATGGCATCCTCTGCTTGAACATTTTCTACTATGTAGATTGGGGTAGTTAAGCAATGATCCAGAAAGTAAACACAGTTCACAACTCAACTCAGCTCTCGTGTGGCTTTCAGCCAATCATTTTTCATATTTTGTGTGAATTGTAACTAGTTAGCACAGATGTACGTACTAATGGTCAGCCTGCCAAAAACATTTCAAATCTCTATTCAACCCCAGAGTAAAGAAAATGTTCCCAGACCTGGTATAGATAAATTTTACTTCGTGAACAGTTTTGTCAGGTGAACACAGTAACACATCCCATTGACTTGTCAGAGCTTCTGCAATGGAAAGCACAGCTTCTTGGGTCTACTGTCAGACAAGGCAGGTACACGCTATCTAATTTTATTCAAAGTCACCCGCTTCAGTTTAAACAGCCAACAAAGACATTTTATGGCATTTGGGACCATCTTACCCATAGAGTAGTAGGGAGCAGTCATACGATCCTTTCTGCTGCCAGAACTGCTCCAGATGACAGGAATGAAAAAACAACAGGCTATGGGTGATGGCATATTCAATAGTCTCAGCAGCAGCATTGCTAAGAGAATGCTGGACTAGAGTTTAAGAAACTGATAAAATCATATTAACTGGTACATTACTCTGCCACTTTTCATCATAATGTGCATGGCAAGATTACTGCAAAACTGGCTGAGGGTATTTAAGTCCCTGTATGGTTTCTTTCTTCATTGAATCATATTACCAAAGGACATTTTCAAAACTTTAATATAGAGAAGATACCTAAGACTAAAACTTTATTGATTTGAACAGTTGTCAGAAAACAGGCTCACACGACCATCTGCAACTTTGAATTGAATTCTGAACTTATTTGACACTTGCCTTTTCAGACAAAACTTCTGAACAGAATTTTTTAAGTTAAAAACTATAGCTAAGCGGGTTTGACAGCTTACCACTGCCAGAAACGAGAGGTCCTTCTGGTTTCCCCACTCTTCTCTTTCCCAGCTTCATGCATCCCATCTCTTTGTACCTGCTGTGGTTGTGGTCAGACTCCAGCTGAGCCAATGGAACTTGTTAATTCACCAGTAAAACACCTTTAGTCACCAGGCCGATGTTCTACACAGTCTGTTACTGCCAGAGCCTACATCAGCAGAGAGGCACAGAGTCAGGAGAGTCAAGAGTCTCTCCCTTTCAGCAACCCCTAAGACTGGCCAAAGCCATGATGTAACATCCCTCTAATTACTTACACACTGGAAAAAGATGATTTTGTGTTTGTAACCAGACATTTAAAACTTGTTTTGGCAAGTAAATTTTTGGGGGGAATTTTCAGAAGCTCCCTAACTATCCTTTAGCTAAATTAAATTGCAGTTTCACAGCCTTTTTTGTTCTGGGAGTTGGTTGGGGGTGGAAATGCTGTTTTAAGTATAAGCTGCTTTAGCAAGTACTGCCATGAAGAAGAATCATCATCACATTATGCCCTTGTAAGGTCCTTCAAACAAATATACCGTTAGTATGAGAGGTGACATAAGAACAGACTTCCTTAAGGTGTCCTAAGTAAAATGTCATGGCATATATGCTGCTCAGTTTAGCACAGACCTTATTGATCTAAAGACCTCACGGTTATTTACTTCAGATGCATCTACAGAAGGAGACAAAGCAATAAAGTGCGATTAAACAGTAAGCAGCTAAACTCTTAATTAGTTAATGGGTCACGCACTCATAGCTACCTAGCAGTATTTTGAAATATACACAGCAACTATTTCAGTCTTTGGGTCTTGCAAATTACTTTTGGAATTTTACGTTTTCAAATCTTTTTAGAGCACAGATGTAACAGCTGAGGAAAAAGAATAGTACAGCACTATCCTTAAACTTTTTATACCAGTGATGTGTAAGACAAAATCTGATCTTGGACAAGAATGTCAGTGTTTGTTTCCCAGAATATCACAGAAACCTGACGGCATGAAGGACAGACCTTTTCAATGCATCAGATGCACGAATGTATGTATTCTGAGTGTTCCCTTTAGGTAGTTCTGAACATGCATCTAAGGCAGTATGCACATACATACCCTTTTCAACACTTACTTTCTTTAAGTATAATATTAGTCTGCTACAAAGTGATCCGGGTTTTCAAGGAGGGGCTCCAATCCGATGGCTGGAATAGTAATTTTAGAAACATCCTGTCCCTATTTGTTAACCAGCTTTGCTCAGAAACAAATACCAGGACCAGCTTTCTTTGCTCTCCATCCCACCTTTCAATAACAAAAGCAGCCTCAGGCCATTGAGCCTTCCTCATCACCTGTTAATCTCCAGGAAACAGCTTCTTTCTCAATTGTTGTTGCTTAACTAATGCAACATTTAACACCCCAGATGAATCAGCCCTGAGCTACTGGTAAGCTTCTGACTGCTGTCCCTTCAGCTCCACAATACTACATCTACTCATGAAAGTGTCCACTTTGGGAGGTCACTCTAGAGCTCACATTTGCCTCTGATGCTTGCTTACCTCTTCTTCCTTTGAATCTGTCTCTAGATTCCGGTAAACACAATTCATTTCTATGATGTAGTTCATTCTGACTATCAAAACTCATGACATCTATATAGCTTTTGCTCTTCCTAGCTGCAAAGGTTCTAGATAATGTTTTTGAAGTTCAGGGATTCAGGGTTTAGTAGAGTACTTTCAGTGATTCCTTGTATGACCTTATTAAACATCAAAATAAGGCATTTTGTTGGTAGAGCCACTGAAGAGACAGCCGTTTCAGCGAGCAGAAAACAATTTCTCTTTCTCATCTGAGCTTAACAAGAAACTCCAGTAGATGATAGAAACAAGAAGATAGAAGAATTAACGGATTTGTTAGGAACCCTTTCCTGAGCAACATGGTTTGTATTCATATATACTTAAAAGGTATATTATGTAAGTATAAATGCACACTTCTTTTCCCCAAGCAGTTATTTAGAAGGATGGCCAAGGATGAAAAGCCTGGATGTTTTTGCTGGAGTTCTAACTAGTTTCTGTGCATACTTTTTTTTTTGTTGTTGTTTTCCCCTCAATGTCATTGAGCAGAACGGCCAATGTGTAATAGAAATAACATCAGTCAGCAAGACATCTCCTCCTCTTTTTTTTTTTTTTTTTTTTTTTTTTTTTTTTTTCTTTTCCTACTTCTGTTCTTCTAACTCCTCCCTATCCCAACTCGGAGGAACATATTGTCTTTTAGGCAACTGCTCTAGTGATGTTTTTCTTCAGTGGTAGGCAGGATCTCAGCCGCCCTCCCGAGGGCTGAGGCTGGCGCTGCGTTCATCGAGCAGCCTCTAGCGGTTCAACCACAGGAGCTTCCCCGGGCTGCACCTCCTCTGCCTGCTCCCACCCTGGCACAGGGGTGGCTGGGATGCTCTTGGCCACATGCTGGGTGAAGAAAGACAGTGGAAAGATAATAAGCCAGTAAGATAGACCGCAGTGCCAATGTTTCAGTTGATCCTGAAACATTTACATTCTGGTAATGACACACAGGGAACGCATAAAACCAAAGCAGAGAAAAAAGGAACAGCCATAGGTTGTTTGGTATGTCCCAAGGAGGGGGGGGGGAGAGGGGGGAAGAAGGGGAATTAAATGAGGGGGAAGAAAGAAATACATTTCTGACAGTGATATTGATCTTGGACCTTATGCATTCGTGCTTCAAAGATGATACAAATTTCCCATACTAAATAGATGCAAGATTTCCAAGATATTTCATATTCTAATATGAAAGTCTTCTAGGACTTTCTGGTCCATTCACAGCTTCAAAAATCAGTTTTCAAAAAGTCAGTTTGTGAACCTACAACAACACTCTAGCAAATATAGCTATTACTCACAGGAAAACTAGTGCACTGAGCAAGCCTTCTTACCTGTTCTTCCATTTTAGCCAGAAGAGTCAGGTATTTGAGATGCCAGAGTCACAAGACTAGCTAGGCTAACTTTTAAAACCTTTAGGAGGCATTAGTTGAAAAGATGGAGGCTTAAGGTATGCCTTGAAGGTCTAAATTGAGCTTATTTTTGTGAATGATAAGCCCCAATTGCTTACCTTCTAAACGCACACTATTTGGAGTTAATTTGTGACGCTGTCAGAAGTAGTGAAACAGTATCTGACCCACCTGAGGTGAACAACATCCTGTAGAGAATGAAACTGCAAGGGCCGTAACCGCCCTCTCAGCTGTCTGCCGTCAAAGACTGGGGAGTAAACTAGTGCTGTTATTACTCTTTGACATAGTCATCTGTGCTGGAGTGGCCAATGCTCCCCCGAAGGAAGGATGTTGTATGTGTGAGCAGGATGGGGCAGCACGTAGGAAAACAGCTCTGGTGAAAGGAATGTTATGTTTCAAATCAAAACGTTTATTCCTGCTTTTTAGTGCAAAAACTGCCACACTGTGAGCTATTCACACAGTAATTCTTCCTCATTTACTAGAACATTGTGCCAGTATCTCACAGAGAACATTGTACCAGAAGGAAGGCCGAAGTCAAGTGCACAGAGAACATCCCCAGTTTGGTGCTCACCATACAGGCACCAGTTCTGCTAGATTGATCCACCTGTCATTTTACCTATTCAGGAGATTAATTATGGCAAGGTACTTCAGAAAGGCTTTTTAACTTTCTGCATATACTACAGTCCCTGTTAGTGCCCCAAGGACACCAGCAGGCATTAGGTGACCAGACTCAGCTCAGCTGAGGCTTCCATCCACCTGAGATGCAGAGATGAGGCTCTTGGGCCTTCGTACGTGTACATGTGTCACGGGTAGCCTGTCTCTCTCCAGTATGAGCTCTGGCCCCATCTCTTCCTGCTGCTGACTGGGACTCCCAGAGCAGACCCAGGCTCATTAACTCGCTTCACCTGGGACCGTTGAAGGCTCACACCAAGTCAGGTATCATCCAGGGTTCCTACCCCCTCCCAAACACATGGAACAGCCCTTCTCTCACTGCTCCTTCACGGGGAGCTCAGGCCAGGAGCAGTTCCCAGGCCTGGGCTGACACAGGGCTGCTGGGCCCACTGGCCAGGCGTGTGGCTGGAGGCCCCAGGTGGTGCTGCTCACACCAATACAGGCTTATCAGTGCAGCCACCACTCCAACACTTTGGAGGTAGGTTCCATGTATAAGTTATCTTCATGCTGCACAGTTGATAGCTTCCCTAGTAACGCTAAGTACTGTATTTTAAAATAAAATGAAAAAAAAATTACTAACTGATTTGCACTTACAGCCTCGAGGCAATGCTCTTTACAAGTAAATACTGTAATAAGTATCTCTTCTGTTTTAGAAAGCAAGAAACTATCATCTTATGTTAGACATTACCCTTGATGACTTATTGTTGAAAAGAGAAAATATTTACAAAGTGCATTCATCCTAATGGTGACAGGTAAAATCAGATTATCAGAAATGTACACCCACCATTTGAATTACAGTTGTCTGAGATATTCTGTATCTCAAGCTCTGAGGATGTTGAATTTTTGTAAATAAATGAAACTGTAAAGGGTAAAAAGTATATAGAAGGCAGAATTAGACTCTTCTTGGAAGATGAGTGAAAGGACAGAGGCACAGAAAAGCACATTCTGATGACATATTAGCAGATTTTTTTTCACCATGAGGTGGTCAAATGTTCACATGTGAACTGAGAGAGGCTGTGAGATCTCTATGTTGGAGATATTCATAACTTTATTGGACAAGGCCTGTGTAACTTGATTGTACCCCAGACCTCTTGAGGTCCCTCTCAACCTATACTAATCTATAATTTTTCTATTAATAAAATCCATAAAAATGATTATAAGTAATAATCTCCAAAGAGCGACACTCCACTAAGATTTAATTCAAAGAGAAATTAACATATATCTATTTTCCTGAAATATTTTTTTCCTCCAAATTATTGGAGGAAATGCTACAGTTCAGTAATTTATGGGTATAATCTTCTGGATTAAGAATGAAACTGAAATTTGTACTTGCAAACTGCAGAGAAAAGAAATCTTCAGATGTACAACTGGTGCTGTTCTCTTGTGAGGTAGGAGATTACCAGAAGTCATCATCTGGCTCCAGTTGTACCAGTGTAACTGGTTTGCCCAGTATTTCTGTTTTTAGTTCATATGTAGCACCATTCAGGATAATTTTTAGGAGCTCTGAGACATCAAGAGTAACAATCAATCTGATTATTTCCAGCAGGCTTTAATGACTTGATCATGTTGTCATCTGAGAATAAAATTTGTTGAGGAAAATTAAAGATAACTTCTGCATTTTGTGGTGAAAACATCAGACTATTTTTCTATCTCCTCTCCTGTGAGGGAGCCGGGTAAATTTCAGGATAACTCTTGGAGAACTTCTGTCAGAGGCATTCAAGGATTGGATATAAGACACTGAAATAAATAAAGACCCATTTAAAAAGTTAAACTGAAGGCTTTATAGGGATGAGCTTTCAATGAAAGTAATGTATCTTTTTTAGCTTCCTAAACTTCAGGTTTCCTCTTCTAGAAATGTCATTGTAGTGTCAGGATCCAGGGAATCTAAAGCAGTCACAAATCTTGCTCATAGTTGAGGCCAGCCTTCGAAGTACAAAGTCAGTAACTTTTCTGCTTTTGGGAACCTTTTATAAATCTTGGCTTTTATTTATGTTTGGGATGTACAAAAAAAAAGAAAAAACATTTTTTGAACTGGGAAGGTAAAAAGGGGGACACCATTAAATATATCAGCTGCTTCAGACCCAAAGTTAGTTCTCATGATGAGGCCAGCAAAATTCTTACTTTGTTTCTGTATGTTAAACGTGTCATGAACCACCAATGCTCTTCGTGTCATAGAAAGCAATCCTCAGACACTCTAAACCTCTTGCTACTTTACAAAAACTGCTACTATAAACATGCTACTGTGTGGTATTTACACCGTGCAATTCTGAGCAAGCGTAGGAGAGAATAGATTTTACATGAGAGCCTTCGCCTAAAGTTCCCTTGAACCTCAGTGAAATTGCAGAAGGGATTAATACAAATTCCCCTTATCTGACTAGGAAAGGAAACAAGCAAGATAATCTGCATATATGCCAGGTAGAGGTACAGGGATCACTCAGTTTCCCTTTGAGCTTCCTAAACCAGGGCTGCATTGTAACTACTTACTTTTATCTTTTTTTTTCCTGTTTTACTCCCCTCTTTTCTTACAAAGGATAGTAAGACCCTTCATCATTTCCTTCAGCAGCCTAAGGACAGAGCTATTTCCTGTGCTGGTGGCAGGGGAATAAGCCCTCTGGGCATCCAGGCAGGTGATGGTGCAGTAAGGGGAGAGGAGGCCATTCTGTAGGAAGGCACTGCTCCCACTGCAGTGAGAACAGCACTGACCCTCACCCATCTCACCTGATCTCTAGGTTTTAATGGAGCTGTACAGGAAAAAAGCTTCTAGGTGATTTCAGATTCTCTGGACAACACTGGTAAGTACAGAAGGCCAGAGAGATTCACAATCTGAAGTTCTCATCTATATATCTTTTGGAGTATAATAAGATTAGTGTAATCAAGTGTGATATTTGGTCCTTTGTTATGGGAAAGAACTGAATTACTTCGTAATTACCCTGGTGGCCTTCTTGTTGATGGTTTAGAACCCTGAACCCTGATAGAACAGCTGTGTGTACATACAGATAGGCCTTCTGTTATGTTAATTGGAATTATTTGGTTCTGGTGTTCTTCTGAGATTCTTCTGTATTGTCTGTGATGGAAAAAGAAAGAAACTATTTCTTCTCAGAGTATTATCCAGTATAACTCAGTGTAATATAGATTGGTTTTCAAAATTCCCCATAGCCCAATCTGTATGTTCATCCACACTTCACCAAAGCTGGAAACTGTATTCCATCTCAGCATATCTTACATTTTGCCTTTTTTCCTGGTTAATCTCCCAACTAATATTTCATCACACCCCAAAAATGCTGTCCTCCAAATTTTGCTTCTGACAGTATATCAGGAATATTGGTTTTGGTTTTTTATTTTGTTTTGTTTTGTTTTTAAACTTAATGTCCAAAAATTCAAAGCTGAAAATTCATTAATTGCAGAAACAATAAAAATAATTAATTCTTACACAGAACCTTGGGTAGAGCAGTAAATACCCGTGGCTCAGTCTTCTCCCTCCTAAAAACAGATTTTGTTTTCTTTCACTGGGACCGGTTTAGTAAGCCTGAAGTGACCAGGATTACTCAGAAAAGGATGCACATGGTATCACAGGGAGTCTGTTGGCAGAAAGGCAGATTTGTGGGTATACATTGTGGAATTGTGGTTGGGGAATGGCAAAGAAGTAGGATGGGCACTGGGAGTGCAGGTAGTATTTTTAGCAGCTTCAGATCTGCTAATATTTTGTATGAATGAACTCTCACTGTGCTGGCAAGTTACATTGGAACTGCGGAGACACTCGTGTGTAAGAGACTGCAGGAAAGGAGCGGTGAGATAGTCAGCAAGCAGGGAGAAAACCCTGATGCCACAATAGCTGGTGGACTGAAGGCCAAATCTGCCCTGTGTGATAATTCTATCAAGGCTCAGTTGTCAGTTGTACCTATAAGCAGAACACCTAGAATGCAGTGCATGACGTGCTGCCCACACACAGGGATTCACACAGGAGGAAGTTTGTCATCACATGGCTTAAGGGCATAGTAGCTCAGAAAAATGCTCTGACATTGGCATCTTGCCTAGAATATTGAAAAGACTGGAGAACCTTTCTTTAGCCATCTCCAGGTTAACACGGAAGTTCTTCTAGCAATGAAAAATCTTTATTAGAAACCAACAATTGAAATAAAACTTTCTGCTACTGAAAGATTCCTGCTTATGATAATAAAACCTTTTTTGTTCAGAAAAGCAGTACTCATTGGGTGTCAGCAATGTGAGCTAGCCTAAAATTCTCCTTCGATTTGGTTTAGCTAGTAAAGGCAAGCATAATATTCTGTTTCTGTGCACAAATAACCGATATCTGCTGCAAATCTGCAGTGCAAGACGACTGGCTAATGGTATGCTGGCAGTGTCACAGGAGTTACAGACACAGCATCCAACATGACATGCTTGTCAGGAATGTACTAATCAGAAAATGCTCAGATCTAACATACCTAGGCATTAAGAGCTTTTTCCTAGTGGCTGCAGGTATATGAAGGAAGTGAAAACAAGAAGGAAAGGACATAAAACACTTGAAAATGCTGTGCTATTCTTGACACACAATGCTAGAAAAGAATTCCTTCCCCTAGGACTGCAGCTTTCCTTATGAACATCATATTACAGGGAAGCAGCTACACTTTGCTGGATCAAGGAGAGAATAGCTCCACAAAAATCCACAGTCAAAGTGTGAACTCAGATTAGACCTTCATATGAGACTTTCATTCACCAATCATGAGACAGAGTGGATCAAAGAGATCTGCTCCCAAACTCCTTCAATTTTACATAGTATGTTCTATGATCTTCATTCTGTCCAAGGGCTGTGAATTGCAATAGCTTTGTGACACATCTGCTGTTCCCCACCAGCAGGCAAGCCCTCAGGTAGGGGCAGAGAAGACTGAGCTGTCTGGATTTTATCTATTACCTCCTCCCCACCTAGCCAGAGAATTCACTAGTCAAAACTTGTTGGAATTGACTTTTAGGTTTTGATGGTCAGCCTCCTGCAGTTTAGCTGCTCTCTATTAGGCTTTTGTTGGCTTTCAGTGTATTTCTGTTACCTTGTCGCATTTGGAATACTGAATACTATCATACTACTGAATACTGAATATTATCATGTGAAATGATGTCTTGCTAGCTCTACTCCCATGCCACCGTCTGTTAATAAAAGCACAATGTCACCTTTCCATTGCTTTTCTTTTCTTCAGTCCAGACACAGAGGAAGGTTTAGAAAGCAATTACAAGGCACACACGGTTTACAGGATCTGCCTGCGCCGCGCTGAAACGTGGTCACCCTTCAAGAGTAAGTCAGCTGCCTGGAGGGAGGGAACCAGTAACACAGGTATCTTAAGACAGAAAGTGGAGAAAACCTTGTCTAATTGAAATTAGAGGGGACAATTTAGGTAGGAAATGCAATTATCATGCTGGAATTTGGCAGCGACACCTGGATTGATGTTCTTCTCTCTTAGGCAATCAGGGATTTTTGATGACTGCAGGCAAAAAAAATTTGGGTTTGTATTTTTCAAAAAAAAAAATGCCTCTTTCATCAGAAGAAAAGATTTTTTCTCCAAAGTAAAATCGGCATGCAAGTAGAAAACCAACATATTTTATTTTTTTTTCATTTAAATGCAAATTGGAAAAAATAACCCTGCGTAATTCTATCAAAGCTATTGTTCAAAAAATCCAGAATCCTTTTATAATTTATTTTTTACTTTTGTTTTTTCATAAAAATAAAGTAGTTCAAAACAGTTCGTTAGTACTTCAGTAAAAAATTTTCACTAAGATTCTTTTAAAAAGCTTGTAAGAATGGATTGGCTTTAACAGAGGTCAACACTTAAAACTGAAGAAACGTATATATTTCTTGTATATTACAGGAAAAGTGGTGAGGGTGACGGAACCCTGGAACAGGCTGCCCAGGGAGGTTGTGGAGTCCCCTTCTTTGGAGATTTTCAAAACCCGCCTGGATGCTCCTGAGTAACATGCTCTAGCTCTAGGCAATCCTGCTTCAGCAGGGGAGTTGGACTAGATGATCTCTATGGTCCCTTCCAACTCTAGAAATTCAGTGAAATTCAGTGAAATTCAGTGAAAGAGCCACTGTCTGGTCCCTCAGCCTCACTTCCTACATCTGGACAGCTTTGGAAAGTTCTCTCTCCACTCAGCAGATTGCTGCATGGCTGAAAATTGCTTCAGTACCAATCACTGAAACTTCTCTTTCTCCAGAAAACTACTGTTAAAAAGATTACTTGGGTATTTACAGTAAGATTGGCCAAGTCAGTGATAACAATGTGGGAAAAATCAGACTCAGTTGACTTTGACAGGGTCGGGTAAGAGCCAGTGTAACCCCCCAGAAAAAGGCTGATGGGGAAAGAGCCCGCGTACAGCTGGGGATGGGAGGGATGGAGCTACCACCGTGCTGCCAGAGACCACCCTGGTCATCTTAAACTGCTGGGGAACTGCACCCTGACCCAGGACAAATCAGCACCTTGGGAAGACAGGGATTTCAATTAGTGTCTTGTAAAAACCTAATTCATACGCTTTATACAGCACAGTAAAAAACATGCAAAAGATATTAAACATGCAAAAGATTGGATATATTTGAATAATGTAAAATATAATTATAAAATTAATTATAAGAGCCTTTTAATTGTTGGCATTGTTTATGTATACATATGTAAACTTGGTGCTCTAACTTTCTCTTATATTAACTTGGAAATTTAATATAAAGGACTTCAGATTTATGCAGAAATTTTGGTTTCTGAAACTCACAAATCTGTGATGTCTGTTTTGTGATGACAGAATGATATACATTAATATGATTCAAATTTTATCATTATTTTTTTCCACTAAAGATAAAGAAAACAAGAGCCTTGGGTAGCAGGGTTTGGGCTCAAATTCTTGTTCTACATTGCTCAGGGATTTATAGATCTCCATGTATGGCTGAAATAATAAGAATCTTGTCTTTTCGGGCCATATGTGAAATGTCATTATTTGCTTAGGAAAAAAAGAAATCAGTTATGTAAAGCAGAGAGCATTTTTATCTAGTAATTTTCTTTGCTTTGAACACCCCATTAATATTGGTGTTATTCCAATACCACATTTGTGTGACAATGAGAGAACGAAACTCAGCACCATCACAGAATCTGGGTTATCTGTCTAGTTTTCTCTTCCAAAGTGAGGTAAAAATAGTATCACTTGTAATCTCTGACCATTCAAATGTCTTCGTGTTAATATTTCTATACCTGCTGTTAAATGTATCGGGATCCACATACTTTATAATGTGGGTAGGCAGAACCGGTGTTATTCCTTATCAAAATATTTGAGGCATGTTTCTTTCCTACCCCCATGTCACAGCTGAGATAGCTGAAGTTAAGGGAATTACCAGAAGGCAGAGGGACACGTGAGCTCTGGACACTGATTGAGGGAATTACCAGAAGGCAGCTGAACGGACAGAGGGACACGTGAGCTCTGGACACTGATGAAAACACTGTTCCTAGGGAAGTGCCTCGTTTCTGCCGCACAGACGTTCTGCTGGCGATGGATCAGCCCCTCACCTACCGTAGTTTCAGAATATTCTGCTACAAACTACAGTCCCAGAGGCCATCTGGGAGCGGCTTTGCAGTTCTTTAACAAGAAGCTCAGCTGGACGTGTGTCCTTCCTCTGTGTCCTCTGTAGGGGTTGTTTGTGACGCAGCTGTGAAGCTTGGGAAGCAGTGGCTGTACTTCTGCAATCTACAGTCCAACACACTGAAGACAAATATCACAGCTTTAACGTGGCAGGCTGTAAAATATAGAAAAATACGTTGAAAAATAAGTCAAAAATACTCAAAAATTCAGCAAGCACTGCGTGAATGGCTGCAGCACCCCTGAAGAGCAGCAACGTGGAGAGTACGGGTGTGAACAACTGCAATTACCCAAAGCAAAGTGTTCCTGCTGGTGAATCCGAGGTGTCCATCATTCTCTGAGTACAGACAGCAGCAGATACACAGGTCCAGAGATGTCATGAGCCAGGCGAAGCTGGGCTGGACCAAATGATTAAGCTAAGTCCTGAGGCAAAGCTAAGAACAGGATCAATATAGTTTATTCTCATTGTACGGCCGTATGCACTAGTTCCCATGTAAACACTAGTGATCATGACAGTGAAAAAGGAAAGCTGTATTTAAAGTACATACTTAATAATTCCTCTGGCAATCTGAAACTTTAAAACTCTCAAAAGCTCTAATCATTTTGTACAGTCTGGTTAGGATTCTGACGAAAGATTTTTCAGCTGATTCTCTTAATTTTCATCCCAAATTGACACAAAGGGAAGAGCCAGCTTCATTGCTAATCTGGCCAACACAACTGCTGAAGCAAGCTCTTTCTAGCACCAATTACTCAGTGCAAGAGATGTGTGTTTACTTACAACCTAAGATGCACCAGCCCTGCCCCAAGGCGAGCACAGCTACCCCACCTGTGAGCGTGCAAGTATGTTTGGTATGTGCAGTCACATTCATCGGGAAAGCTTGTGAGCTCATTAACAAAAAGACTAAATTTTCTTACTACTTTGAAACACATTTTCAAGAGATCAAAACAGTGGACCAAAGAGACACCCTAAAACTGGGAAACCAAATTTGCAAGATCTTACACTTCTATATAAGATACAAGGAACTCCTGAAAAAAAAAAGAAAATATTTTTGTGCTTCTGAAACCCCAGTGAAGTCTCAGGCTGTTAACTCTCATCCAAAACGAAAAGCAAGCTGAAAGCAAAGTTGCTTTCAGAAGGGACAAGCTTCAAGTTTTTTAAATCATTTAATCCTGTTCTGAAATAATCTCTCACAAATCCAGAATAATTAAATAATTTCAAAAGTATTCTTTGTACTAAGTTAAAGAATATTTCTGTTGTCATTGCCTTATTCTTCTTGTTCCTTGATAGTCCAGGCAGTGATATTCTCATAAGGTAGGAAGTGCTTGGAAGGTCTGTCATACAAGATCTGAGAAACAGAACTATTAAATATCTGGACTCTCATAAAATCGTGCAATGCAAATGGCATCATGGAACACATTCCATGGAAACTCTTCAATAGCCTTTTCTACAGAGTGGTTACTGAGGTTTTGCAAACATCTTATTTGGGCAATGAAACAGTTCAGCCACCAGAACTGAGTGGTCTGCAACATCAAAACAAATGAGCTTCTGTCCTTTATTATTATTATTATTATTATTATTATTATTATTATTATTATTATTTAGCAATGTTAAAGTTCCCTTTTTAAAATTGTTTTCTTATTTGCCATTTACCCCCAGTAAAACTGCTTATCATCTCCACTCTTCTCCCCTTCTTCCCCAGTGAGGATGAGGGGGTGAGATAATGCAGGCTGTGACTGCAGCCATTAGTGCTCTTTCTCTAACGCAGTGATCCTGCCTCTCAGCTATGGCAAAGCTTGGTTGCTGTATACATGGTCACTATCCAAAGCATACAATGTAACTTAGCTTTATCATATATATTTTTGATCCTACCCTGGAGACCTAAGTAAGAAAGTTATTTTAACACCTGTAAAATTGCATTCTTCAAGGCTGTGTACAGAGGAAATAAAACATAATCTGTTATAGTCCAGGCTAGATTTAAGCTTCATCTCTCTGCTGATGCTGAAAATCAAGGGGATGAGGATACTACCAAAACTAATCAGAATGCGTGCAAAACAAATTTATATACTAGTCATGCTATGTTTTAAATTAAATCTTTCAAAAATGCAGTTACAATCAGTCAGAGTTTCTGCTAACATCTTTGATTTTTGCCCTCACCTCATCCCTACATTTACAGCGCTCAATCAGGTTTGTCCTCCACAGTGGTTTTCATCTGTCATCCTATTATTTCCAGCTAGACACCAGTTTTTGCTCCTTGTTTGTTTATTTATGCCAAAGCCTGCTTTCCACACTAACCCTTAAACCTAGAAAACCCCGCTCCAATTAATTAGCATTCAACTTCAAATCCTCCCTCAAGACATGTTTATACTTTGATGCTTACAGTAAACTGCCAGTTAACAGTGGAGAAGATTGAAGGCAGGGAACTTTGATACCGTAAACACTGTTGACTTTTAGATTCAGGAAGTCTACTAAGTATGCAAATTACTAGACTTGTGCCTCTGTGTTGTTTCTTATTTATTCCATTAAATTAGTTTGCTACAGCTATTGCAACACACCAAATGAAATAAATCTCTGTGCATTGTGTTCAGAACATGAGACAGAAAGCTGGCTATGGCTGTACCTCTTCTGTCTGACCCTGTGGTTGTATCAGGTAATATCTGTGCGCCGGGAGCAAAGTTCCTCTTTTCTATGTACACTCATGGTTGTGCTGAGCACAAGTCACACTTGTAACACAGCTGTTACTGAGATATAGTAAATTTTACTTGTGTCTGCTTCACTTTGAGAAAGGGGTTGAAGGACCAAAGCCTTTTACTTCAGTCCACACACCGTATCCCAAGGGAAAAATTCAGTCATCTGTAAAAACAGGAAAGGAAATGTAATTGACCAAACTCTATCAGATCAACTAAGCTCCACCATAATAAACTGATCTGATTCTATATTGTACTGTACAAGAAAGAAAATCATCAATCCCTGAACTTTATAAGCAGACACTCAGTTTATTCCTTATTTCTAATGTATCTTCTGTGCAGACACACACACAGGAAAAGGACTGCTCCTCACCCTGTGAACGTGTGCCAGTTTTGCATATTTTCAGGGTTATCTCTGGACCCCTGCTCAGAGCGGAGCAGGTCAGTAAATTAAAACTCTCTTGAATGCTAATAGATCAAAACGATTCTTTTATCACGACTATGTCAATGATTAACAATGGAAGCACTGCCCATGTACACTGGCCCAGAAGAGAACTCCCTATGGCTTGTTACATGAATAATACCTTGGTAAACAGGAGGGCCTTTGGAATTCCTGTCTCAGTATGCCAGGGGCATACAGGGTCAATAGACAGGAAAACTTTCATAACTTGTCCAAAAGCACTTACATGATGGTCTTACTCAGCAATAGGTTAAGAGACATAGTTTACAGACCACAAACTTTTATTATTGCGGTAGTAGCTCACACGGTGTTAAAGGACGAAGCACAGACGGTCACAAAGCAGATTCATTTTGTAGTAAGAAAGACTATTCAATCTGTGCGTGATGTCATGCCTTTATGAGGACAAAAAGCAAGGACACAGACATACAAAATACAGAGCAGAATTCATCAGTTCCGTGTCACAGCCTCTGTTTCCAAACACTATGTGAATCTGCTCCCATTTGCAAATTCAAGTCATGACAGAAGGAAAATTTATGGGATAGTTTTACAAGACATAGGCTTAGCAGGACTCACATTAATGTCTCGCTGACACAATAGCTCAAACTGATCTTTTTATCCCTCTTCCAATATTTTATATTGTGAGCCTCCTCCTTTTAGCACCAATATCACAAACGTGCTGTAAAACCTCTCACAGGGGTGACCCCAATGACCAAAAGATGTGGCTACAGAAACAATGGAGAGAGGAAACAAGGAGATGGTTATAGGAGAAAAAAAAAATTAAAAATCACTACATACGTTGCAAGTCTCAGGAGAAATATATATAGAGAACACGTTGATATAAAGAACAAATGCACCAATAGTATCAGCTGAGGAGCATGATGTACGTGAGAAAGACAATCTAATTGCGAAAAGAGCTGCCACAGAATCAGAAAGTTTTCATTCTATTTCCAAATCACCTACTAGAGTTCTAAAAATCCTAAAGAGGTTACTTAATCTTCTGCATTTTCTTTCTGTAAAATAAGAAAGAATGCTTATCCAATAGGCAGCATGGGAATATAAAAATCTGAAAGTAATCTTCTTAAGTTTTGTGCACTGAAAATGAGATTTACGCAACTGCTTCCAAACACCTTCTCATCCAGCCAGGCCTCCATACACTGGGTAAGCAGCGCTGCAGCATCCCTCTCCTTCCCTCCTCTCTGCAGACAGACACCTCAGTCACAGCCCAGCCCGAAACCCTCCAGCCTCCAGCCTGCTCCTCACACACCATGTGTGCTCATCTGAGGGGGTCCCTCTTTATGAGGCTACGGACGTAAGATGCTACAGAACTGATTCAGAGCAGAAATTCAAATCCCTGTGTTGATGGGACCATCTTCTGAACCAAATATTTGGCTAAATATCTAACACCAGGAAAAAGTAAAATCTCTGACTCATCCTATTTGGCAGGGGTTAAACAAATGAGGGAACAAGTTTGGCTTGATAAAAAGTGTTGTCTCTTACCTTTCCTGAGGCTTTTTTCCATTTGCTGATGATGTCTTGATGTGTTACAACCTCCTGCTGCTTTTTTTTTTTTTTTTTTTTTTTTTTTC
>NW_015090842.1:19685220-19715253 GCF_001431845.1 Calidris pugnax
TTTTTTTTTTTTTTTTTTTTTTTTCCTGGAGAAAGAATAAGACTGAAATAGAAAAAATACATAATTGGAAAAATACCCCAAATTAAATGTTATGCAGAAAGTAAGCAATTGTAGAAAACGATGTTGCCAAATAGCAGACAGCATTCACAGCAGAAAATTCAAACAGATGTAGCCAAAGCAACTGCAGAAGAATGCAAACACAATTATATATTATGATTATATAGCTAGAAGAGCAGTAATAAGAAGAACAAAAGATACATTGTTAATACAAATTATGGAGTGGGAAGAATTACACAAAGTCACACAATGAAAGAAAACAATGTATCTAGTGAATGAGTTTACTTAAAAAATAATAAAATTAAAATGCCCCACACCTAGAAATGCAAACAAAAGGAGTACCGAGGAGAAAATGACACCAGAAGGATGAGAAAGATGCAAAATAGAAAAGATTAACAATGGAAAAAAGTCATGGAAGGCCACAGAATATTTTCCAGCTTGTTCTGGAGGTTGGATTTGGAGTAAAGAAGAAGGTGGGGTATTTATACCACATAAAGTCAAACTTTTAGTTTAAGAAGATAAATAGGGAAAGTAATCTCCTTTTTTAATATAGTTGGTAGACAAATAAGATATAGTTTTAATATAGCTGGTAGACAAATAAGATCTTTCTCTAAACTCCTTCAGGAGCTACTTACTTCTTTCTACAGGTTAAACAGGGAGTCCAGAAGGTGACAAGTGGCTGCACCAAATTAACAGTTCTAGTCCTGCCCCCCTTTCCAGCTTCTTTTCTTTTCCTCCCACATCTTTCTTGTGTTGCCTCTGGAGTTCATCTGACTGATCTCAAGGTCAGACAACTAAACTCACTAACCTGGCAAGAGCCTACACCTTCGGAAGGTGGGCAAGGAGACTTTTTGTTGTTATCAGGTGGAACAGCCTGGCTCAGGGTAAGCAGTGGGATCCTGCAGCCAAGAGCAGAGAGGGCTACAGGAGAAGGGTGGAGGGAAGAGACAAGTCCTTTATGACAGCATCAAGCTTTTAATTTAATTTAAGATATCCCCTGAAGTCATAGGGAGCCAGTTTTGTAGCTTAACCACCTTAGCTAAATACCTGAAGTTAGATGGCAAGAACTGCACCACTGCCATATAGAAGAGGGGCTAATAGTATTCTTAAGCATTTTGCAGACTTATATTTTCAGATTCTCACATCTTTTCTATTCATGTTAACCAAATCATGCCCCAAAAAGTCTGAGTGAAGTAGAATTAGTAATATCCTCAACTGCCAGTCTTTCCTTTCCTATTTTGCTCCACAGCACTGCTTTTTTACTGTGGTACTTGAAGTATTATACACTTTCAAGAGAAAGCTACCACTGCATTTGCAGACATTTGTCTTTTATTGCAAATCTCAATAAACCTGTTGGGTCTGTTGGGTTTTATTTTTAATCTCAAAACCTTACATTATGCAAATAGATCAGAATCTGCATTTTCAGATTTTCATTTCTCGGTGGTGTTTACCATTTTCTTGTTTGGTTACATATGAAAAATTTCCCTGCTTGTTTAATATGCCTTATATTTGCTTTGATATACTTTAGTCATGAAGGCTTTGCATGGTATTCAGACTAAATTTAGCCAGTTTAATACTTTTTTTTTTTCCTATTTCTACTATCCTGGCTGCTTGCAGCTATTAAATGAAGTTTGAGCAAAGGTGAAATGAGGATTTTACTGCCTATAGGTACAGAAGTACAAACAAGCTACCCCAGGGCATGCTAGGGTGTGAACATGCAGCACATCACATGCTCTGCAGAAGTTGTCTGCAACCTGTTCTTTCTCTAGTTTATTACGTGCTATTACTACGCAAAAAAGTTTTTTTATGATACTTATGTTAGCCAACATGAACCTGTGTACATTATATACATATTCAGGCCAGGTGACCATGCTGGGCCCTTCTTCCTTAATGCACAAAATTATTTCCTTCTGGGAGTTACAACTTTTGAATATCTTGAAATAGTAGATGCATCTCGTATTTCAAACACTTCCACACATGGCAATAGACTACACGTGAAGAAACAGTTGTAGGTACCAGAAATAACATTAGGCAGTAAATACATGTTAGGAACATTCTTCCAAAAGAAAAGAAAAAAATCCTTGGAACCAGCTTTCCCTTTAAGAAGATTTTTATACTCTAGGACCTCCGAAAATTTAAACATTTGGCACATACTTAAATTTAAGCTTGGGAGTGGTCAGATTAAAGTCAATGAGAGTAAATAATGCACACAACAGTTATGCAGGAACAAACTCCTTGCACAATTAAGGATTTTCCTTGCTTTTATAACATATATACCTGATTGACTTATAATTTTAGTAAAAACAATGTATTTATCCTGTAAAAAAGCATGGCACTATATACACAATCTCTCTACAACTGTGCATGTGCACGTATACAGGTGTGTGCACACAAACACAAACTGTTCCTGTGCACTGACTGGTTCCTTGTGGTGACTGAGCAGAAGGTACAACGATGATTTATTACCTCGTTATATCTTCTCTAAATACGTATCATCCTCTCTCTATTATAGTGAATACATGAATATTGCAGGTTATGAAAGAAATAAATGCCAGAGGCAATGAGATAGGCACGTTACATAAAACTGCAAGCTCAGTGCAAGAGCTATGTGTCATCTGCAGCATCTGCCCAGCTCAACCTACTGAGCAACAGGGTGAAAAATGGAGAGCTGTGAAGGCATGAATAATACGTCAGAAAAATTAGCTTCTCATGGGATTGTTTTTTTCTAAAAGCAATGATTCATAATGGGCAGTCCAACTGGAGACAACATTTAAACTCCTGAAGAAAGCTGTTTATGATAAATACCTGAAAATAAGGTAATACTTGAGATAAACACCTTGTAGACTGAGAAGGAAATCCACTCTAGATGGATGTATAAGAGATGTGGCCTTCACCTTCTTTGACTTCTCTGAGGTACAAGTTGTCCAAAACTAAACTCATCTACAAAAACTCTGTCCTGTACTATAGTGGTCATTACATCCAAATGGGAATATATACCCAATTTGAAATGTAATTTTAGAAGCCTGGTGTTAAAACAACAAATCGTGATACAGAACACCAGAAAATATACCTTCAGGAAGTAACAATCAAGGATGGTAGAATAGAGGTCTTTAATACATGAATCATCTTAAAAATCAAAGCTTGTATTATCAATGAAAAATGTTAGGCTTCCTACTGCATTTGTAATTTGTTGTAAGTCTGAGTCTACAGTGGTTTTTTTGTTCTAGTCTGAAACTAGAATAAAAACCAGTCCTTTTGCTCTGTTGGCTTCTAAGACGTCTTAAGGCAGCCTCTGGGCTCATTTCTAAAAGGAAAGATTATATGTGATGGAAATCAACAACTATTAATGTATGATCTTCTCTGTAAGTGTAAGTAATAACTTGGGATTCCATTCTGACCTCTGAGACATGTTGAAATCAAATTCCTAAAGAGTAGGTGTTCACTCTGAAGACTGTTATTTTTTAGTTTCTGCAAAATGATTTTTCCAGACAAAAATTGCTGTTTGAGATTACTTTGTGACGACATATTCATTGCTTTTGTTTAAAACTTCTTCAGAAACTTTCACAAGCAAAAGCTGAAACTTGTGCTTCAATTAAAATGTGGGAAGCTTTGTCTGTAAAGGTTGATTATTGATATAATTAATATATACTTTATATATATATATAACTCTTTGTTCATTCTAACTATACACTGAGAAAATGTTACTTTTTAATATTTAATGTATTACTTTAATGGAACTTTCTCTGCTATTTTTAGTTTATTCTTAATCCCAGAAGCCACTTGCAAAACCTTACTAAGTTTAATTCCATATAGTTTAAGAAGACTACCTTCCTGAAATATCAATTCTATAAAAAGCCAACGGTCTTTTAATAATAAAATTTTTGAACTATTTTGCCTACCTGTGCTGTCTGCTGATAATTTTGTTAGACCTAAACTTAACTATGGCAATATATTATTGCACTTCCCTGACACTTCTTGTGTGGCCTTGAGTACCTCCCTCCCTTTGCCTCCCATTTCTCCCCAGTAAGCTGGGAGTGATCCCAGCACAGCCCAGTACCACAAACAGCACGGCCTCTGTCCCTTGTGCAGAGGGTTGGTGCTTGCACGCGGGGCACCGAGGCAGCGTCCGCGCCCCCCTCTCACCTGCGGCCTGTGTTTTGAGGCACGAGGCATTTTGAGGCGTTTCTACAGAAATGTGTTATATGAAATACAAAACTGAACTCCTTGTCCAGAATCATCAAACATCTAAAGTTTCTAGGAATGTGAATTCTACTCAGAAAAAAACACAAACAGAATTCTTCTTCTGAGATGTAGGTAATGTGGGGGCATGAAAAGGAGTGCCCTCCTGACCCCCAGCGCATATCCTGGGGCGGTAGATAGAGTTACTGTGTATCCTTACCTTGTATACCTGGTCATAAAATTACAGCGTTTTAAAATGCCCACAACACTACTAATTTCCATGAACACCTGCAGCCCTGGTTTCCATATGCAAATTATAAATTTAGCAGAGAAATGCTTCTTTACGTTCACTGCCTTTCTTACTATGGCGTCCCCTGTTGTCTTGTTGATCAAATGGAATCTCCTCAATTCTGTTAACTACTGCAAAGAGGCAGTTTTCCATTTTCTGAGCCTCTTCTTCTACAGGTTAAAATCCTTCTTCCTTAGAGGAGAAATATTTTTATGCTGTATTGGTTTGTTTGCTATCATGTAATTGTTAATTACATACCCAAAGCTAGTGTTTAAACAACAGATTTTAGAGATAGATAATTAACTGTTCAAAACAGTTCACAATGTCATAGAAAAAAGAGATAAAACCTAAGGTTTTCCTGCCATTGAATTTTTTAGTAATTACTGTTCCTTTACCACAGCTCTTTGGGAATTGAATAAACTATAATATCAATTGAAATATGGTGAGTTTCTAGCTCAGGAGGCTAACCTTTATCTTCTGATTCAGACAAATCAAATTGGGTTTCCTTCTTTTTTGTAGTCCACTTTACAGAAAGATACTGATCTGAGGCCCGTCTCCACATCAGAGGCACAGCCTGTGGCAGGGATGACAGACACCACCATTCTGCTCCGGAAACAGGAATGGTGCTGAGGGATTTTGCATGTGGAAAGGGAAAGGAGAAAGAAAAGGAAGTGGTTTTGGCCAAAGTAGCTAAGGTGAAAAATAAACCAACATTTACACTTAGGCTGAAAGTATGAAATTTCACTTCCCAGGCTTATCAATGCCACACTTAGTGTGTTTAATTTTGCTTGTAAATGTAGGAAATGAGAAGGGAATTCCTTTGCGTACAAGAAGTAATGGCAAGGTGGGACCTTGGGGGTGTATGGACTGGCCATTGTCTCACTGTTTCTCCGACACCTGAAAAAGAGCTAGAAAGGAGAACATCCGAACCAAACTCACCACCAGGGAGCTGGGTGGTTTGGCAGCCACACGGGCACCTCCTTGACCTCCTTCCGAAATGGTGTGCCCAAGCCTTGGTAAACATGCAGGAACTGAGTAACCACAGCAGCAGCTGGAGCACAGAAAGGGGTGTCACCTCCCCGAACGTAAGGAGGAATGGGTGTGAAGGGAGTGTAACAGAGAGTGTGCTGGCAGGTCAGCTCGGGCTGGAGTCCTGTCACCTCCTGCTGCTCCCTCCCCTCTCCCTAAGGAAAGCGGGAAAATGCTCTGAGGGTTCCTAGTTTGATTCCTTTTGATATAGCTTAATACTTGTGAATAACACCAGTGATTCAAAAGATTAAAATAGCATCATCACCTCCCTGTGAAACTATCAGTGTGCCCAAAACTGTTTATGTGTGTAAAATTATATAGCAACAAGGAAACGTACTTTATAGCTAATGTAACATGAATTTGTTGCTTGGGAAATGCATCATTATGTTTTCAGACACATACCAAGCATTTTTCTCTTTTTTGCTATTGTGCTCAGGATGCTAAATATTTAACTTTATTCAACCAATGGCACTCATCTAAATGAAATGAAAGATCATATCACATGGCCAGTCTTACAGTTACACTGGGCTATTTAATCATCTGCTTAACTCCAGTCGAAGTTCAGTGATCCAAAGCAGGTGAAATTCTGGGTGCAGTTTGTGATAACATCTTTGTGATCAGAACACTGTACGCTTTCTGAGCTCTTTCGCTGATAGAATTTTCAACAGTGAAAAGTTAAGACTTAATTTTCTGTATCTCAGAGGAATTAAGCTACTTCCCTGTTTTTCGAACCCAGAGAAACTGTGATAACACTTCAAGATGTTAGGAAAGAAAAAGGATTAGATGTTGGAAGAAAACTCTGAAGTTCTTATATTAAAATTATTTTTCGGATGCAATACTAAATTTATGAGGAATGTAAATATCAGTGAAAAAGTAACAACCTTGAAATGTTAAAAAGCAAGAACAGCAAAGCCTTGTTCATAGACAGACTCTAAAAGCATTACATATAGAAACTAAACATTGCAAAAGAGAAAAGGGGAATGTGGAATCAAGTCTCTTTGATTCTATTTTCTGTTTTACTCTTAACAGTTCTCCTTTTTTCTTAGAGGCAAAGCTTTTGTGACTTTCTTATGAACATCTTTAAGATTGCAAAAACTACTCCTAATTTTATCACAATGAAGTCAACATGTTTTGAAACTTTTTGAGGGCATCTCAAAACTACCAAGAGCCTAGAAATCAATGCTATAACCTGGGATGAGATGTGAGCTACTCAAATTCAAGCGTCAGGACCTAGCTCAACATGCTTATTGATTGTTTTTTTTGAGGGGGGAAAAAAAAAAAGTAGTTTTCAGCATAAGCTTTTCACAAACTGGCATAAAGTAATTATATTCTGTCCAAAATTCTCGGCCTGCCCAATCTATGCCATGTTTGAAATAACTCAGGCTTGGGTTCCTGAAAAGTAAGAAAAGAACCAAAGAGATCACCCTGAAATGAATAGGCCTTGGGTGATTGATATACTGTTGTGGTTTTCCGTGAACCTTTCTGTCTCAATGACCCGAACCTTAAAACAGGGTTCACAACTGAAACAATCAACAGAGTACCTCACCAGCAACTTTGAGTATCATAATTAGGCATAACTCTTTTAAATGGAAGAGCCACATGGTGGCAGGAGAGGACAAGGCATATAGAAAGATTGCTATGCTAAATTCTTCCTTCAGTTTTAACTGCATAATGCTCACTTTCACAGCACAGCTGAAGGTTCGCAGCTATAGTTTTATATCTGACGAACAAGAATATAATTAATCAGTTACAATGTTTAAAAATATGTCCATGACTTCTAAGTTTCTGGTATTACCCACCAAGTCCAATAGGGAATTATACAATGGATGTTAATATTACCATAACTGATGAAGTTCTGTTGGTACAGTTAGGATACGGAATCTGCAACGTGATTTTAGATTCTCTACACTGCCACATCTTGCCATAGCATGAAGTGTCAATGGCTAGAAGTGATCTTCACATAGCTATTTTCCTATTGTCACTTTTATGGTGACGCTACCAGGTTAATGACAGGCCATAAATAGTGCTTCAGGTTCACAATTCTCTGAAAATGAAATACTGAACCCTTTGTTTTTTATGTGATGTGATACATCATGAACAGGTCCACTATACAAAACCAGGAAGTCATATTTTTTTGTATGAAGATCCACTGAGAGTAGTACAAACTCCTAATCCTCTCATTTAAGACCCTCTGAACAGCCTCTTCACTTCAGTGTATTGTGATTGTGGATGTCCATAATGTTTCCAGACGTTTCAGTACTGTTAGCACTGTTTTCTAGTTAATACCAACGGAAATAATGATGCACTTAGTTGTAGACATTGTTGGTACTTACACAATTGCAGCCAAAATTGGTGTGTAACCAGTTACCTTTGCAATCAAATGCAGTTCAGATAGCTGATTTCTATTAAATTAAGAATAAGTGGATTTTACAGTTGTAGCAGATATATAATCTTCCTAACTTAAGAGTTGTGACTGTTGAGCCTGTACTGGAAGACTTTATAGCATGCTTTCCATTAATTCCATTGCTTAAATCATTGACTTTGCACATTCCATAAAAATATTTTTCTTATAATCTGAACCTTTTTTTCCATTTAAAATGCTGAATCTTTACTAAGAACTACCAGCATGGCTTTTAAAATAATTGACTTAAGGGGAAAGAAGACAGGAAGGAATCAAAGAGCATACAATACTCTTATCTCCATACCTATCAGTGCAAGCATTTTCTTAGTATTGTACAGTGTTGTAAAGTTTCTGAAATCCTGGTGGCTGTCATCGTAGCCCTGGTTACACCCAACTCTGACACTAACAGGAGCTGCACAAGCTACTCACCCTCTCAGAGGACAGGGTTATGTCTCTCTAAATGATGTTTTATTGGATTTTTTTTTCTTTAACCTATCAACAATCAGTGGCGATCTAGCTGAGGAGTTTTCTAATAAAGAACTCTTTTAGTCCTTAACTGATCTGACACACATGCATTTATAAAAACCCGGAACTGCCTTGCAACAGAATAGTTCTCATTTCCCTCTCTGTTCTCTTTGTATACTCAGCTTTCATAGCTGAACTTCTCAATTTCATTCTACGGCCGTATTCTTCATAATAATCTTAACTGATTTATTTCTTCACTTGCTTTTCCACTCTGACCAAATTTAATTTTTTCCTTACTCTCCCCTTTTCCCTATACATGCAGAAAATTGAGTAATACAAGATTTGTAGGATATAAAACCAGAGAAAAAACTTCAACATTGCTAATATTCTCTAATTCAGCATCTTCTAAAATATTTATTATGGATCAGACTCTTGCTTGAATGTGAAAGAATTGACATTAGTCTCCATGTCAGTAGTCTCCATGACATCTGTTAGCTGCAGGTTCTTCCACTCCTTTCACCCAAGTCCTGCATGCAAATCATTCTTTTTGTCCTGTCATTAGAAGTCCTAGTAGTTCCATAACTGCAGTCTTAACTCTCTTTAAAATCTCTCTTAACTTTTGCTTTACTTCTTCCTAAACAATGTTCTGCTGATTTTGTTAAAGAAAAAAATATTCTTTAGTATAATGCATTGGCCCATTTCTGCCTGCAAACTGTGATTTCTGTGATTTCCCGTCTTACCTCTTAAATTACAAGTTGCCTCTAAATATCCATGAAGCTCTACTGTTTTAATCCAGACCTCTGTAACAACTATTTTACCATGATGCTCACAGAAAACTTGTCAGAAGGCAACTAAAGGTGTGAGACTGATACTTGTTATTTGTTTGTTTTTGTTTTTTTTTTAAATCCTTCTTGTATACTGGCTATGCATGAACTAAAAATACTTTAGGCTCTCCTTCAATCCTTTTCATACAGCATGAATTCACTTGATGCAGCATGATTCTACTACAGTAAATGTGATACATTCCTGATATATACCCATGGAATGCTCACAGCAACTTTCAGGCAGGGTGGGACTTCCATGTTAGAGATTAACGTTAGAAGATTATTATTTTTTACAAACACGATAAATTCAAACCATCTGGTCACCTCCTAGTACTTGGTGTTCTAAGCAGGGTTGCATTGATTCCACCTCATGTTCCTTGTACTTCAGTGTAATCTGAGGTGACGTCCCCAGGTGACTGGAGCAGCCTGCTCTTCACCCAGCCTTCTTCCTTGCTGTGTCATCAGAAACAGCTCGACACTGAAACCACAGAGACAGACTTCATAAACAAGGACAGAAGTAAGGAAGTAAGAAAAATAAGAGGAACTCAAATGAGATGAAGCCTCATTTTTCTCAGAAGGGTTCGAGTGTCTCAAGAGTTACTGGCAAGACTGCTCTCACCTTCAAGTCACTGTTTTGAACTAGCTTGAACAAACGAGGAAAGTCTTTGCTTTCTATCAGTCTTCCAATATAAGATGGATATGTAATGTAGTCAACAGGAAGCATGAAGTATCACTATCATAAGATGCAGCATTTTGGACCAAACCTATGCTAGGTCTTCAGTACTGCAGTTGTGAGTAAAAAACAGTGAAGAAAATGTAAGAACTGAATATTGAGGCAGAAAATTCATGCATCTACTGTCAAAGAACAGAATTAGAATATAGCTACCATGCTGCTTTTTGGTCTGTTGACCAAAGAAACATGCTCATTGTTTAGCTAACTTAGTTTAGGTCTCTATACTAGGGACTGTAACTTCAGTGGAAGAGCAGCACCTGGTAGTAAACGATTCTGAGTCCCTAGAGTAACAGCTTTCAACTCAAAACTGCCTTAACTGATCATCTTATTATTCCCTGGGATGTGTTTACTGATCTGTGGATGTCACTGGTTCCATTTTTGAGATTCCTGGATGCAGGACGCAGCCTGAGCAGTAAAGTTCACTTGTCTGTGAGTGACAGGATAAAAAGAAAAGAAAAAAGGTCTGACTCACTGTTCCTTATCCATTGGTTTAACAACCCCACCCACGACTGCAGCAGGCAGCATTGCACAGACTGTGTACCTGGCCACTGATCCCTTTTGTGCTCTGTCCTGGGTTAGGCATAGCCAAGCACAAGGCACTTGAGTCAATGCTCCCAAAAGGCTTGTTGGATAGGAAATGGTACAAAAATACGGCTTCATTCATGAGATAGGTGATACACACACAGAGATGGTTAGGGGTTTAACCCAATTCCTAATAAGAAGATTGATGATAGCTAGGTATAGGGCAAAGACTGCTAGAAAGGAAAATTTTGGCCAGGTAGCTTGTACTAAAGTTGTGACAAGCTGAGCTCCTTGTGGCCTAGAACTCTGGTTCAGTCGCAGGGCTCACGCGCTGATTATTCTCTCCTCATCTGATCTGTGTTGTTGAATAGTGAGTGACTCCTATCTGAAGAACATTTTGGGAAATACAGCTTGATTTTGGGAAATACAGCAGATAACTAAAGGTGGTGCTTTTATTGTGAGATAGTGCCACACTGCTACATTGAATATACCAATAGCAATTAAAGAGCCATTGGTGGGGTGAAAAAAGTGGTATGTGGGTGGGGTAAAGTCTAAGGGTTTCTATCTGCTGCTTACTCTTTGCGGTGAACAAGGTCTTCTTAAATTTTTATTTAATTTCAGTGAAGGAGCCCTATTGATGGAAAGACCTCTGTGGTGTGGACTTTTCTCCCACTGAGAAGCAAAAAAATGACTTTTTCATAACAAGCAGGAATAAAAAATGCACATGCAAAGTTTAGAGAAATATTCTTCCACTAACAAGTAAGGATTTACTTCCCTCTGTTTATTTGTTTATAAGCTAAATCAATACAACTCAAGCATCCTTGCTTGTTACATGATCTGATTTTGAAAATTAAGTTCTAGTTAGTATTTGTCATTTTTATATTTAATATATCAATAGTTTAATTGCCACTGAAGTATGCAATGTATTTGACATCGTCTGTACCTATGTTTGCCCTACAACTTAACAGCTGTCCAGAGCAATATATTACTACAAACCATTGAGTTAGAAATAAGCAAGAGTAATCACGAAAGATCTTTGACACAATTGAAATAAAAACTTCAAAAGCAAACACCTGATGCCATGCAGTTTTCTCACAGTCAGTTTGCGCACATTCACAAAACTAAAATAAGATCCCTGCAAGTGCTGAATGTATTGGTTTGTTATGGCAAAGTCCACTCTATTCTACAAGAGAAGAAAAAATAATGCTTTGATTTGCAAGGTGAAGTTCTTACGATATTAGACACATTGTACTGCTACCAGAATTTTCTTACACATAAAAAATAGTATCAAGGATCTCTCCTTCCCTCCCACCAGAGCCTGACCCAATTCCTGTAATTTAACAGACATCTTGGAAGCTCAACTGCATCAAACTTTTTGAGGATACGCACAGTATGTAATATATCAATAGTTTAATTGCCACTGAAATATGCAACGTATTTGACATCATCTGTACCTATGTTTGCCCTACAACACAGAATTCTTGTGCCTCCTGTTTTTTTTCTGAAGAGGCATGTCACACTTCACATTTTACTTAAAACCTAGAAACAGAAGATAATTCAGTAAATGACCTTGACTGTGTAAACAGCCCTTATTACTTTCAAACCTAAAAAAAGCAATAAATAAAAATAGCATTATGTTTTCCAACTACCCAAAAGAGCTTTATGTGTCATCAATATACTTTAAAATCATTTTTAACCGTAACAGGAATTTAAGTGTGCTCTCTTAAAACTTTAGATTATATAAGGATTTTTGAGCATCTAAAACTTTTTTTCCCAGGGAAAACTTAGTTTTATGCTTTCAAAGCTTCTGCTTTTCACATAGACTCCCCCTTTTTCTTTTTTTTTCTGCAAACGGACTTTTTAGAAATCACAAATAATTTTAATGAAAAGTAAAAATGCTGTATTCCTGCCACTTTGAGCTTCTAGCCATCTTGCTGAGGTTCTCTGCACCACTGAGATAGTGTTAATTTCATACATGGATACTAACTTAGGAACTGAACTAGATTGCCAATGCCAATTCTTTTATAACACACAAAACAAACCCTAATAACTTTTACCTGCCTCTAGTTTTACCTAGTCTGCTTAGTAAATAATACTGAGAGTATGAGGAGAAAGGACTACTGAAGGAATGACACAGAATCACATTATTCACTAAGTCCTTGTTAGAGATTTTCTGTGCTTGTTAAAGTATCTTCTCGTTTGGTTACAACCAAACTTTTTTTCTTGTCTTCCTCTGCTACAGTCTGACTCATCTGTTCAAAGAGCTTTGAAATCTTGGCAAACCTCAGGTGATTCTGAAATCTTCGTGCAGCAAAAGCATAAAGTAGAGGGTTAATACAGCTACTGACGAATACAAGTGCTCCAGAGATGTACACTCCTCTGTCCACAACTTCTTCCAGTGCCGAGGATGTTTCCTTGTTAGAGAGCTCTATCTGCATTGAAATAATATCTAGGGTGTTAAAGAGATGATGAGGGAACCAGCACAAAATGAATGCCACCACAATTCTGGCAATGAGCCGTTCCGATCGCCGCTTCGATTGGTAAGTCATTCTGCTTATTCTTCTTGCAACACACATATAACAAGTGCAAATAATTAAAAAAGGGATTACAAAACCTGCAAGAGTCTCCAGCAGAAGATATGAAGCTCTCTGTTTATTAGAAGAGTAGTTGCGACACGTGCACATTAGTTGACCATTTGTTTCTTCTGTCTCTTGAAACGGAATGACAGAAACGCCGAACGCAATAGACAGGAACCAGATGAGGAACATGATTAAACAGATCTTCCTTTTTGTTTTGTATCTTTGAATTGTTAAAGGATAATACACAGCCATTAACCGCTCCAGGCTCAGTGCTGTAATTAGAAATATACTAGCATACATGCTGCAGTAAATAATGAAAACCAGCATTTTGCAGATGATGACTCCAAAAACCCATGAGTCAGCAAAGGAGTAAATCCAAATTGGTAAAGTAATCAGTACAAGGACATCTGCAATGGCCAGGTGCAAGATCAGCAGGACCGAAGGAGATACTTGCTTCATTTTTGCACAAACAGTCCAGATGACGATGCAATTTCCAGGGGTCCCAATAATAAATGACAAGCTCAGTATCACGCAGACCACTGACCTCACAATATTCCACGTTGGGTGGATGTTGCTTTCCTCAGCTTGACTCATTCTGGAAATCCTTCTGTTCTTCTTGGTTGCCAATATCCTTTGTGCTTTGCACTCTGCTTTTATTCTGAAGGTGTTAGTGAACTACTTGAGAGAAGTTCTCTAACGGGTATTCTGTAGACTATATAAGCTCACATCCTTATGCTCACTCTTACAAACATATGACCACATATTGTAGTTCCTGTTGTTTAGGAAGACTGTGCATTTTTGCATACCAAGTGAAAATACAATGTAGCACCTGCCTTTGCTTTTAATTATACATCCATCCTAGATCAGCAGATTTTAAAGCATGGTGGTGGTCTTTCAAAAGTCCCCCAGAAGATTTAAAGAAGCTTGCAACTTTGTTAAAGTTACTAAGCTAATCAACAGCTATGAAGAGAAAGAAATCCTCTTATTCTATTCCACTCATTTGTATGAATAATTCAATGTTTTGTTTTACAAAAACAAAATAAGATGAGTGGCAGATAAATCACAAATGTGCATTATATGTTTGACATGACATTCCATACCAAAGCATTGTGCTTACTGCCTTCATGTCATCTTTTTAAATTCAGCAGAAATGTTAATCATGCTTTAGAAATATGCTGGCATAAAGGCAATCAACATTTGTCCTATAGTGAGACTGTACTGGTACAATAAAGTGGACGGGAGTTGTATTTCTAGTGCTCTGGGAAATCACAGTCCTTTATCCAAATAATAACATCAGAATAGTGTGGACAAAGGGTTTCAGGAGGAAATGACCCGTGTCAGACAGAAACATTGTTGTTCTGCTGTGCCAGCAATGGGCTATGGCTTTACCTCGTAGGAAACTTGGGAGTCAATGCAGTATTCAAATCCTGTGTGAATCCTAAGCTCTTCAGTGTCTGGCCAAAGAATATGAAACTATTGGTTATCCTGATGTTAAAACATCATCTTTTGAAGTCCATTTCTAAAAAGTTAAAGGAGGAACTAAAACAGCAGCACCGGCAGAAATGTTGCAGTCACAGAAGTGAAACTGGAAGGGTATTTTCCACAAAAAAGATGCACAGAAAAAAGGAGTTGTGCATAGTTTGGTCTCTTAAATTTAACACTGTGATACAGACTATTTCCCTAAATGTTGAGATAGAATTTTACAAACCCGGCAAACGTAGCACACAATATTAAGTTGAAAACTACCTTTCACCATGGAAAAGGATTGCAACACCACCACTCCCAAATCAGCTTAGCTGGTTTTGATCTCCTAAGAGTATAATGAGATCAAAAGCAAATCCAGAATAACTCCACTGAAGTCAAGTATTATATTGTCAAAATACTATTTGTGTAAGAAAGATTTTAATTTGGATTTAATCAGATAAATGATTCCAGTTCCTTTTATTTTTAACTAGATTTAACAAAGGTTGGGTAGTGGAAAAACCCAAATCAGTTGTTTGTACTCTAAAGGGAATTTCTGAAAACCACTAGTAAAAATCCACCAATGAAAGAAAGTGCTGGGCAATGCCTCTTCTAATGAAATCACCTTTATAACATCATTATTTCTCCAGAAGTAACTTTGGGAGGGCTTCATATATTCCCAGTGGCATATCTAGACTGAACTAAGTTGCAGATTTTTATTTATTGGAAAAAAAATAATCAAAGAGAGATGCCCAGTACCTCTTGTCACACGATGCTACAGGAGCAGGTAGGTTCTTTAAGGTAAAGCCTGAATCTAGATTATGATTATTGTATCATGTGCTGATTATTAAGAATTTGACCCGATCTGCAGAGGGCACAGGTGACTATAGATAAGGAGGCCTACTCTAGACAGTAAGAAAGCTATACTAATTACAAGAAATTCTACTGAACTGAAACCTATAATTGCTAAAAATTCTGTGCAACAATAAGCTATGCTAGCTGCTAGAAATTGTAGATAACAGTTAGCTATCCTGATAATTAAAATTTTTATGTCGTAATGAAGCTCTAATTGTTACTACAGCCCTGTGGCCAGTCCTCATTCTGCCAAGGAATTCTACCAAAAGAACCTGCATGTCCCTGTCACATTCGGTGACATCTCTGTAAGACTTTCCTCCTTAAATCTACTTTTGGTACAAAGAGCAATTGTCTGTATAATTGCTGATTGGTGTCAGTATTAGTGTAGTTCTAATCCAGTGGTGAATGAATCTGGTTGAACTTCTGAAGCATCTGTCCTTACATTTTTCAGAAACGTGCTTCTTCACTTCAGTTGAATTTTGCTTGCGGGGGGCCCTCTAGCTGTATTTTTCATTTACACAAAAAAACAAATTAATCTCTGAATTGCAGCAACAGCCTGGGATTTCTGTTTCAAAAAAGATTCCAGACAGGTGTTGAAACGCTGACTTCTTTGAGTAAGGCTCTGAAGACAGACTATTAGACTTAATATCACAGACACTAGAGCTAACGTTAGCTGGGAAGTATGTTTCTGAAGTGCTCTATGTGACTGTTGGATTAGTGTGAAAACTTCAAATTGTTTGTAACCTGTCTTTAATGTTCTCTAAAAGTGTCTAACTGTTATTTGTCAGATTTACACTAGCAGTGCACAAACTTTATGGGAAATTTAACAAATATTTCCATTAAAAAGGGAAGCGCCGTACTATGTTCAGTAACATGCTAAACACAACAGCAGCTAAACAACTCCGTATCTTACTCATTCCAGTGGCCAAACGTGGGTGGGGCTTTTAATGTGTCAACATGCAGTTGGGCTTCAGACCTCATAAGCTCTCGTCTAACTCTATTAACAGCAGTGAAATTTGGCTGCATTGCTCTGGAAAAAAAAAAAAAGTCTAAATCTATCATGTTTTTTTGTGCATGCATATTGTATGCAGTGCAACAGTTCAGTTATTAACATGGGAAACTTTGTTAAGTCTGTTACCTTTAGATTGGCAAATAACTTCTGAGAACTTTCCAAGCTCAAGAATTCTGTGCTATGCTAAGAAACATTTTGAATAGAATTTGCTTTGGCTTGAATATGAGGGGGATGTTTCATTCATCCTTCAAACTATTGATTTTCCTTTGTATGTTTGCATGAGCTTCCCTCTGGTGGTTGGTCTGTAGTTTACACGACTACTGCACATTTTCAGACAGCTGTGTTTGGACCACTAAATGTAAATTATAATTGATATTTCCAGCTTTTGTATGTTTATTCTGAGAATCAGATTTTTGCTAAAAGATGCAGAGAGTCTTTGTGCTAACAGCCCCTGCTCAAAGTGCATCCTCTCCTCCGTGCAGGAGGAGTCTGCCTGTCACAATTCACAGGGTGCTGAGGCATGGGAAATCCCTATTGCTTACCTTGTACAAATAGCTGTACCAAAAAAGAACTTTAAAATCCTCTCTATTTTTTGTCTTCAGAAGGATCCTCTGGATGCTTATCTACTAACTGATTATAGGCTAATGATCACCAAGTATCATGTATCTGCGGAGACACTGGAAACAGATGTTAGTAACCTTGTTTGCCTGCTAATGCTGAGGAGAGGAAGTCACCAGTCCAACCCTTTTAGCCCTGCAGCCTTGAAATGGGACGGTACTTGCAGGATCAGTATAGCTGCCCTACAACGGGACAGTACTTGCAGGATCAGTATAGCTGCCTCACAACGGGACGGTACTTGCAGGATCAGTATAGCTGCCCTACAACGGGACGGTACTTGCAGGATCAGTATAGCTGCCTTACAACACACCCCGTTCAGTGGTGCCAGTGCGAAAGTGGCGTGTTTTGCCTTGATCAGAGAATTATGTTCACCAGTTCATAGCTGATCTAAATGTTGCCTTCTTGATCACAGGAGGGTCTCCTGTATAAACAGGATCTGACGGGTGCGTGCAGCAGCTAATAATGTCTCTGCTCTGCAACTACTGCAAAGGAAAGTGCAGTGTAGGAAAAGTCACGTACCAGACATTTCTAAGGTCTCGCAAACACGGCTTGTGACAGCAGCCCGTGAGGCAGCAAGTACAAACAAGAACACTCTCAGTGCTTCTTTATCACCATGGAAAATAACTTAGTGAAGAGCCACCCTGGGATCACTTCCAGAACATAATAAAAGATGTGTACCTTGCACTATAAATAGAAAGTTTGAAATATTCTTTGCTGTGTGTATTGTTGTTAGTCAGTCTTCTAATAATATTACAAAATTATATCCCTTACCCAGCTCAGTTGCAAATAATGATAGTTTTTGTACCACTGGCCAGAGAAATGATGCCCTGTTTGTTATGTTCAGGGAAAACTGCTTTAGAATTGGTGCTCAGAGGAGCACTTAGAAGGCACCTGCGGTACGTGCATCAATACACGCTCACACATTGGTAGCTTTCTCACCCAGAGTGATCACAGACAATCAGTACACGTTTCCAGCAGTTGTGAAACTATTCAAGTATATGGTGAAATACTTTTCTTGTACAACCAGACATACCAGGTTCATGAGAGTAGAGGTGCTAATTAAGATAGTGGAGAACTATATTTATAATTCTGACTGTAAGCAGGAATATGAATAACAATTATGCAGAGATTATGGGAAAACTTAAAAATATCTTTTCTCAACATTATTATGAATGTATATAATTTTAATTAGTAAATAAATAGTACATAGTACAAGCTTTCAAACAGTAAATGTATAGATTTCTCACAATTTAAGGTGAGACTTTGGCCTGTTCTAAATCAGCTATCACTAAGTTGCAATTTGTAGCAGTTGCTAGCCAAAATTCTTACCTACACAAGCACATGGGGCACCCCAATTGCTACTGGGTAAATCAAACACACCGTTTACATACTCCTCCTTTTGAGTAATACATTGCTGATAACAAATACTGCTTGGATGATTTGCTGCCAAAAGTTACTTGTTTTTTTGATTTTTCTTTATCGTTTAGCTAAACCTACTGTCATTGCTACTTTGTTTGCAGGGATTCCATGTAAATATTATATTACTATAGGATCAACCTCTCTCTTTGCTATTCAGCAGTGTAATGAAAGAAATCCTTTAGCAGTGCATCTCTAAGTGAAGGATCTCTGATTAAAAAAACACAAATGTGCCACAAGCGGTAGCTGTTGTTCTGCATGTAAATCAGGCATATGCTGTCTCCTATATCATACTCTTATGTAAAAGGATCTGTCTGGGTAGTTATATATTTTCAACACAGGGCGGCACTGGGGAACCATCTATTGTGTTTTTGGCCAGGCCTGGAGGCGCTGGAGGTGCAGCCTTTCTCTGCTGGTGGCGCGTGGAGTTCAAGGCTGAGACCCATAGAACCGATTCTTTTGCATAAGGTTAGATGATTGTGACTTAGATGTCATTAGTTTCTAATTTATCGATCATCGTATAGATAAAAATCACAGTGTGCTTTCTGTCTTGCAGATGATATTATTTTCTAAATACTTATATTTCTAGCTCTCTTAGCTCTGTGTTGATATATGTCCATTTCCAATGTTATAATCCGCTGTAACTAATATAATAAGGGCAGCTCCCTCCGCAACAAATATAGCTTGGAGTCTGATTTAATTTCCTATGCCTCTGAACTAACAAAGATTGGAAAGTTTGGCAATGATATTAACAATTGTTCCTGCAGCAGAGCGTGTTTTTATAGTCTCTCTGAAAATCATATCAAATTGCAGTCTCTGATGCTGTGAAACAACCCTGCTCAGCAGATTTGAGCAGCTTCCGAGTCTTATTTCTTTAACACACGAGCATTGAGCCACTAGCTTGGACACTAGTTTGACATGAAGTCTTGGTTTTGTGGCCTTATATCAGGAGACTGGTTAACTGTGCTCAAAGCAGAAAGATTGTACTAATTTTATGAGGAATACAAGGATTTTTCTCCTGCTGTGTAGCAGCCACCATAGGTGTGTTAGCTAAAGAAACTTGTAGAGGAATGCTTACACCCTCAGTCACCTAGTAATTAGCACACCTGGTATGTTCTGCATAGCTAAAGAAGTTGGTGTGTTGTACTACGCTGCTATTCAGAATGATCTTATCCAGGTGTTCTTAATCTGAAATAAAAAGTAGTCAGCATTGATTCTGAGATGCCACACACAGCTACACCAACAGCTAAATGTACACATAATATATTGTATGGAAAAAATATAAGATACGCAATCTTCAGGCATAGGTTTCTGTGTGTTTAATAAAGCTTTGTGGACATTTACTCTGTAGACTTCCTAAGTCTATCCTTCAACTCACATAAACCTTCAGCACTGAGGTTTTGCTATGTGCTGTATGAAGAACCACCTCCTTTTGTTTGTTTGCTGGTCCCCTGTTAGCTTCAGCTGGCTCCCCACAGTTTCCCTATCCATCCTTTCCGTAGTCCTTGTCCTACTAAACCCTACGTCTGTCAGTCATTTCTTATTTCCAGACAGAAGAGTTCTTGCACACATGACCAATCCCTATACAGAAACCATTCCACATTTTTCAGCTTTCCTGTTGCCTTTCTCCCTTCATTCAATTCTTTTATATTCTCTTTGAGACAGAGGAACAGACTACTTCTAAAGTTCAAGAGTTCAATTAAACTGCAGTGTGATGCAGAGGGAAAATGAAACAAACTAAATTACATGGAAGTCTAAGATCCCTCACCTCACGTCTGCTTGTTTCACCCTGCTATGGTGTAAAAAGGAGGACAGCTGAGCTCTTTATACTTAAGCTACTGTCAAAAATGTCATTTTTTTGAAAATTGGGGATTATTTAGTTTACATTCAAACCACAAAAATAATAATTAGCTATTTTTTTTTTTCCTTAATGCCAGTCTGTGCTCCAGCATTTGCCCAGGGAAGTCGTGGCTGCCCCATCCCTGGAGGGGTCCAAGGCCAGGTTGGATGGGGCTTGGAGCAACCTGGTCTGGTGGGAGGTGTCCCTGCCCAGGGCAGGGGGTTGGAACTCGATGATCTTTAAAGTCCCTTCCAACCCAAACCGTTCTATGATCTATGATTCTATGATTTAGAAGACTTTGTTCCAAAGGTCACTGTGTCAATCTTCCTTTGTGATCCTCCAGAAGCTCCACAATCATAGAAATCCTCACATGATGCAACTACCTTGTAATCCTTAAACCATAGGTTGTCCTCTGTCTGGTAGAGCTTTATATGCCTGTTTGCCATGTGTTGCTGGTGCTTAAACCATTAAAACTCAAGTATCATTTAAATATACCGTTTTTTGGTATTTTGTGAAAGGTAGTTTCAATTGTGTGTGTTATTTTTTCTTTGTAGATTTGTGTCTTGTAATGCCTATCTGTGTGGGAAGCATTTAGCCCTCAATGGTATTGAACGGTATCTTTTCAATGTGTTCTTTCCCCACACAGCAAATGTGTGACTCCTTTTTTCATGATTGCCGTTTTCCTGTATTTTGAGTTGCTGTGTATTAACCAAGTTGTGTGGTATCTGGTCACAATATTACTGAAGCTATTGCTATAGCTCTGCTGCCTTGGTTCCCCGCTGTGTTAGCTGGAAGTACTTCACGTTGGCAAAGCAAAACGTTTACTATGTGCAATACTTCCTGACACAGAGTGCTGCCACATTTTGAGGTCTGCTACTGAGTGAAAAACTGACTTATATAGTAGGGAAATTATGGCAGGGGCCTTGCTAGACACTGCTGCTGAGTATCAGCTGGTCAAATTATTAGCAGGTTCCCCTCCCCATGACAAATCACAGATCTAGTCACAAACTTTATCCAAGTTCTAGTTCTCTGATTAAGGTTTTGAATAATATTAGGCCGAATTTGTAGTTTAGGAGGTTTGCTGGGTTATTGTTCATCATCATGTAATACAAGGTTACACACATATTAAGAAGGCAACTCTAAAGCGTATAAAACCAGAATTTAAACAGAACTTAAATTTTGAAAATTGTTAGCCTTTCTATGTTATCTGAGAGCAGTCATCTTCTGTAAGCACAACAGAAAAAAATCAGTACTGTCTAGCAGCTTGCCAAAATGAGGATACAGCCAATAAAACAGAGTAAGATAGAAGCTTTGAGAGAATTGTTTTCTCCAGCTAATCAAGGCATCTTTGCAGCCCATAAACACAGCAAAACTGTTTTCACGAGTTATGTTACGATGAGGTTCAAGTAAAAAAGTTGAAATTGCCTCATAATGATATATCTTTTAACAGAAAATCATAAGACCAAGTTATCTGCCACGTGAAAGCTCACATAATTCTTGCTTTCAGGAGAAAATTTGGTTTTATGTCACATGATAGCATTTCCTACACTTCTTCAGCTTGCAATCGGAGCAGCTTCTCTTCCGGCTGCCAAACACTGATAGCCTAATTACTTTCATCATACCATGAAGAAACTCTTAGGACTGTTATTCTAGTAACATATTGGTAATGTAGCAGGGCAGCAATATCTAAAGCATCTCAAGCTGTTTTTAGCATATTAATTTAAAAAAAAAAAAAAAAAAAAATTGTTCCACTAAATCAATTTTCTCCAAGTACTATGTCCACACAGGCTTTGGGAAGCTTCCCCTTTCCAACAGGTCCACAAATGTCTCAAATTTTGCAGTTTAAGACATGTCAGGTTAGTTCACTGCCCCCCTTGTTCAAAATGCCCTTTATTCAGTGTTAATCCCAGAAAGGGGTTAAATGAAATGGTGGAATTTTATTAGAAATGTTATTTTATATTCTCCCTGTATTATTTGCACAATAGAACTACCAGAATAACTGTCCTGAGCTAAGTTTGATCCTAGCTATGATCTGAACAGAAGTATTAGAATAATACCCTTCAAAAGTCACTTCCAACCTTAATTTTCCTATAATTATATTTTTGTGCTGACATGTTTGACACCACCTGACACAATGCTATTTATGATGCTGCTGATTAAACCATTTCCCCATGATTAATCATTCCCCACTGCCTGTGTCCCTCAGTCTAGAAGGGAACTATGTCCTTACGCAAATCTTGCCCAAGGGATGGGACAGTATGTGTCTTTGGGAAGCAGGATCAGCCAAACAGCATTTCAGGCATTTGTTTTTATATGTATTGACAGTCGAAACTCAGATCCGAACAATTAATTTTGTTAATCTTCTTTGGTTTTTATGTTAATTAAGAAACCTTGGTAAAATTTGTGTCTTTCTTATTTGGTTCTTAACTGTAGTCAGTTTTCCTACTCATACCTAGTTTTCACTGAGTTAATCTGGATTTAAAAGACAGAAAATTAGTGCGTGGTCTATGTATGTTACATCTCCAAAACTAAGATGACTGTTTGCCTTATAGGTGCATCTCTTAGTGGGACTGGATACACATTTCAGATCCAAAGAGCTGTGAAGAATAAAAAATAATCTGTACGTATCCCTTAAACTCTCATCAGTTCATTTTTTAATGTACTTGCTAAAGAGGAACTCTCAAATTATTTTTTACAGGCTGAAGGGAAGTCTCTCAATAAATATCATCAGTCAGATGTTTTTCCGTCCTTCAGTGTTTGAACAATTTAGCACTGAAAATGAGTGAGTGAAGCCATCATGAGACTAGATAAAGACCAACATCCCCCTCAATAAACTACTAAGTGACTGACAGCAGTTTCAGTTCTTCTGGACACACTTGTGTATCCAGAAATGGCTTCACTTCTGTCACTAGTCAGGTGGACCTAGTAGCAGCAGTGTTGTGTCTTTTCAGAAGGGAGCTTGAGCTAGCAAATTTCCTAAGCCCTGCATTTCTCAGCAACTCCCCTGACACCCTGCCCAACTGGGACACCAAATGAGGTGTGACACTGGATGAAATAGCTTATTAAACAGATGAATAGTGGTCTCCTTGCCTTTTCATTATATATGGGCTAGAATCCTGAAATGCTGCTGTTTGACTCATGCCACTTGACAAAAGATTTCTTTTGCTTTCTTTGACAAATACGTCGCTGTGCCCTAGCCACTTTACAGTCTTGTAAGACACATACGCCTTAAAATAACAGCATGCTGAATTCTGCTTTTTCTCCAAATCTTCTCTTCACCTGAAAAATATCTTGCCGGCAGATCAAACCCACCCTGTCAGCTATCTAACTCAGAGGGTGCAAACAGTTTCTCTGCACAGCAAAAAAATGTCAGGTTCTACCACTCACGCAACATGCTGGGAAGCTGTTGTAATTTATGGGAACTTGTGCAAGAAACGAGCTGTCCCCGAGGGTTCAACCTACTCAGTTTTCATCACAATATAGATTATATTTTCAACTCTTATCCTCATATATTCTATCTACACAAAACTATATCTCCTCTTTCCAGCTTTCTGTGCCACCTATTATTTTTTAATTCCATATTTTGCTTAGTTTCAATTTCAAAATTCTTCAGTGATCCAGCCCCAAAATACCAACTATGAGTAAATCTTGAGTAAAACTCCCAGTATCTTAAGTCCCAGCATTCTTGCTAAGAATTTATCACTCCTGGATTCTAACAAAATTCTCTTTGACTGAGCAAGAATTCTGCAATTCAGCCTGTTAGTCATTAGATCCTCACAATTTACTATGAAGCTCTGTAACGTGGTTTACAAGCACGAATTGATTTGCTTTAGCAAAATGTCAGCCAAAAAGGGTAATATGATCCCTATTATGCAGATTAAAGGTTTGAAGATAGGAGAGATAACAGTGATAGGATCTAGTAATTGTGGATATCCTACCTTGGGGAAGGGCCAGGCTCTGATGTCCTAGGTTGATATTCATGTAAGCCTGCATTTCTGTACTCCCACTATCCAACAGCCCTCTTCCCTTCTTTCTGGCCCTGTTCCACACTGTAAGCAAATTCAGCTTGAAAGAGACTGAGGAACCGATTTCAAGTCTTGCTTAGTGTCTTAGTGCCAGTGAGCAGCAGCATGGGGGACAATACGGAGCGAAGGTGAGGTGCTGAGGAAACAGGCAGAAGGGAAAAGAAGGGGCAGTCTCTTTGCAGCCCTGGTCACTGTATTCTGGGACTGTCCAACTGCCTTTACACGCAAGTACAGCTTGAGTTTAAAGAGTGTTGTTTAACGAGTGCAGTGACTTTCTAAAAAGTCTGCTAACCTGTCCAACACTGGACTTAAAAAATGTCTTTGCTAAAGTTATGAAATCAATACCCTCTTTAGGCAGTACAGTAGAACTCTCCTCTGGCTAATTTAACAAAACCGGGCTATAAAATGTATGGTATATTTATGGAATCTGAAGAAATACTCTTCCATAACCCAGCGTTGCTATTAAAAAGAAAAAAAAAAAAAGTCACCTTCAAATGCACACTCAGGTCTTAAGATAAATACATGTTTATGACTGTCCACCTTTCAGGTCAGCTGAAACACGTAGGTATTATTTACAGGTCAGTCACAACTGTACTAAACCCAAAATACACTGTATAGGTATGACTGTATAGGTATGATCTCAGGAAGAAATTTTTTACTCTGAGGGGTATATTTATGGAATCTGAAGAAATACTATTGCATAACCCAGCGTTGCTATTAAAAAGAAAAAAAAAAAAAGCCACCTTCAAATGCACACTCAGGTCTTAAGATAAATACATGTTTATGACTGTCCACCTTTCAGGTCAGCTGAAACACGTAGGTATTATTTACAGGTCAGTCACAACTGTACTAAACCCAAAATACACTGTATAGGTATGACTGTATAGGTATGATCTCAGGAAGAAATTTTTTACTCTGAGGGTGGTGAGACACTGGAACAGGTTGCCCAAGGAGGTCGTGGCTGCCCCATTCCTGGAGGGGTTCAAGGCCAGGCTGGATGGGGCCTTGAGCAACCTGCTCTGGTGGGAGGTGTCCCTGCCCAGGGCAGGGGGACTGGAACTCGATGATCTTTGAGGTCCCTTCCAACCCAAACCATTCCGTGATTCTATGATTATATGACTGGTGTGAGCCAGGCCTCAAAGCATTCTTCAGAAGGAAGGGATTAAACTTGCTTTTTGCCTCCTGAGTTGAGTTTTAAGGGCTGATGCTTGTTAAAAAAAAAAAACCCAAACAATTATCTGGATCTACAGACAGTGAAGAAAAATCATATTGGTGTTATGTGATTTTATTTTAGTGCTGCTTTTTCAAAATAAAGTCATATTTAAACAATGCCCAGGATTCCTACTAGTGCAGGAAAACTCAGAAGGGTAAATCTGTTGTGTCAAGGAGCACTGGAAATCTTTGTGGTACAGGCAGAAGAATTATTAGGGCGAAAAAAATCCCAGCTTCTTTAAAAAACCCCCTATATTCTCCAATGAAGCTTAATGAAACTGAATGTGTTTTTCTGAATGTGAACTTTATGGAATTGCACAACTTGTGGCAAACTAAACCCAAATGCATCACTCTAGTCTTCCCAACTTCCTTATACCTGTGAACATGTTACTTTTGATCAATGCACAGGCTTATGGAGGTTTCTGGGTAGGTCTGACCTCTCACAAGTTCCTTCCTGGCCTTGGGTGTGAGTTCAAAATTGTGCATATGAACATAATTTAAATAAGTTATGGGCTGGTCTGTGATGTCTGGGGGTTGGAAGGAAAGAAATATCACAGATCTGTATGATAATACTTTCCACAGACAATTTTGGGGAATTCAAGAAGAGATGTCATACTGATGTCTGCAGGGAAAAATGAAATGGGCAGCAGATGCTGTCTATAGACTCAGTAGCAAGGAAGATGATTAAAGCAAGTCACTGCAAATTGACCCAAATATTATTGCTTCTATGCATGATAATAAGCATCTTATTAAATCTTTATCCTTCTTTCCTGTCTAAGAGGCATATTCTCTTAGCAAGTGTCCATATTCTCATTCTCATTTTCATTAGGGTTGGATTCTGGGTCTCAAGGACAATTTGTACTCAAATTCAAATCCCAAATTAGGATGGCTGGTAAAATCTTGTGAAGTGGTAAAGTTAAAATAGCAAATTTCTGAAAGACATGGCTGATGATGGTATTAACGTATTCTGAACTTGATAAATTCCTGAATGAAACACACTGAATGAAATAAATTCCCGAATGAAACACACTGACAATGGGGAAAGTGCTGACATGGGCTTCTGCCTACAGTGTAGATCTGTGCCAACACTTTGGTTGTCTTCACATCTTGCTTTGAAACTTGCTGTTTTTCTACTAGTCTGTCTAGCTCAGCACAGTCATGTTTGGGGGTATTTGAGCCAATACAAACAGTACTTAAATGGCAAGGATCAGAAGCAAACAGAGAATTCTGTTCAATCAAATAAAAGATGTTTAAGCAAATATTAGATTTCTAGAAAGGATTGTTTCTTTTAAATAACCAGTGTGAAAACTTACATCCAATTCAAGGTTTTTGTCAAGTTGCCAGCGTAAGCCCTCAAGGAGTCATAAACAAAGATAATGTTACTGATATTGTAGTTTCTGGTGTTTAATATAGTTTATTCCTAGTGTGGCGTTTTTTGAAAGAAGTAAAGAACATTTTCTTAGACGACTGATTATGCACATTTAAAAAATTCTCTACATTGATAACAAACTTGCCTCTGCAGCATGGATAATGATTTTTTTTCACCTCATATAGAAGTAAAAAAGGCGCAGTACATCAGTTTCAACTGTAACAAGTTCCTTTTTCATTTGTAGACAACTTTGGATACAAAACATATGAAGGAAGCAGTATAGAGCATGTACTTTGTATAATAATAAGCTTGCTGGCATTTTACTGGCAGTTCAGACTTGTAGTGGGTTCTGTTATTTCTTGAATTCACCTTGGATGATGAGTAGTAGAATTCTGTCCTGTGGCTACACATGGTCATACTCCAGAATTGCTGTTAATCTACAAAAGCCCTGCTGTCAAGTCATTCTTTGTGGAGAAAGAGCTGGATTGCCCTTCTACCAAAACAGCATTTTGAAATAGTTACACTAACTCAATTAATAGCAGGGCATCACCAACTGTAAAGCAATGCTAAGGGACTCTGAAGAGTGTCATAGTTCCTCCTGTTTGTTGGTGCAAGTGACAACAGGCTTAGCCATTCAATGTGAAAAGAGAAATTTGCTGTGCATATTTAAACAACCTTGCAAAGGCAAAGAGCTTCATTTACTTTCATTTTTGCATGTGAATGCTCCTGATCTCCAAAAGGAGACAATAAAAGAAATAACTAACATACACTACAGTATTCATCAGCTGAAAGACCGTTATCTAAAGAGCCTGGTCTTGCAGAGCAGGAGGAATAGCAATTATGTGCTTAGCAGGCTTTCCATGAGGAAAAAGACGGAGGGGTTTTTAGTGAAGTGTGAAGATACCCTCTGCTGCCAGAACAGCACAGAGCTTTGTAAGAGAAATATTAAGATTGGTTTGAATCGAGTATGGAAATGCCTGTTTGTGTGTATCATGAGTAGAATCAATAAGGCAAGGGTTACAAAAATTACATGAATGTGATAATCAAGGACACAAATAAGAGCAATCGTACTCTTAAATGCTGACAAAAGCAGTGTTCACATCAAGACCAAAAGGCCTGTGCTCAGAGAGGCCTACAGCAGAAATGCCTTATCAGCAGAAGATCCTCCTTCTGATAACAGGAAGATGGCAACAAGTTTACAGTAAGTCATACAGGCCATTCCTCTCTGTTAGCTCAGCAGGGAGAAAGACAACAGGCACTGAGCTTTCCCAAAAATTTACAGAGAATGAAATACAAGATTGAGACAAAAAGTCACATCATAATATCTCACCCCTAAAAGGCAGAGAAAATCTGTATGAAAATTGCTTTGCTGCTACCCAAGGGATGTAGTGAGGATTTGACAACTGGCATTCCTAGAATCTCGTGTCATAGCAAGTGATACTGGCTGGACTATTTGAACACGTGCATTTTGGGGCTTCTGGGTACAGGGGCATGAGAAAATGACTCAGTAACTGAAATCAGTTTTCCATAAATACCGTTTTACCCTTCCATAAGGTCTTCTGCTGCATTTTGTAACATTTAATTCCTACAACAGGATCAATGTTGCAATTGCTTTTACAGTCATACTTACACACCCTGTAGTTTGTTTTAGTAGGAGGTCATTTCAAGTCAGCACTTGCACGGTGACTAAGTACCTGCCTTTGGGACAGGCCTTTGGGTTTGCTGGATGTTGACACCTTCCAACAAGTTGTAAATATACAAGGTGTGGCAGCTGCCTTCAAAAAGGCAAGTCTAGATTTAGACTTATCCTTAGCTTCCTTGAGTCACTTGTTGCATTTTCTTCCTCTGTCTTATTTCAGGAGGAGGAAGATGTGTCCTCCTCCTTCCATGTCAATGCCAAGTCACTCCCATCACTTTTCTGAACTCCTGTCAATAGCCTGTGTGTGTGTTTTACCAGATTCTGCCTTCATGCAGACCTTTTTGACTTGTCTCTCCGCAGGAATTACTAATGTTTTTGAATACTGAATTCAGTGAGGTGAAAACAGCTTCAATTTTATACCTTACAGTGCACAGAGCTCGTAGGAATTACCAAGTCAATGAGAAGTAGTTTTCTACTTCTACTTGTCCCTCACTCCCATGTCTTCACCTGTAATAGTCATGCTAGTGTACTAACCGTTCAAGGCAGGAATATTTCTGAAAATTAGTAGACACACTGAGGGATGTAGGAAGCCGTGAAGCAGACACCACAGTGCCCTTGTTGCAAAACAACCCTACCAGAAAGAGCTTTGCCCTGAGCATGAGCTGAACACCTGGCTCAGAAAGCGTGCGTCCACAGCCGTAGGTACAGGACCGAACCAAGGAAACCTTGTCCTGCCCACGAGCCCAATCATGACTGATCACGAGATGTGACTACACTGGCTCCCAGTACCACTTTTTGCTCTCTTTAGTTTCTGCTTCTGTGGATATCCTTCTTCGTCCCCGTCCCCCAGCCAGGCACCCACCAAACAACCTGTACTTCAAACTGAGAACGCAGCTCCTACTAACCGCCACTGCTGAAGCACGAGGGCTTATATTCCTTCTGGTTCTAGATTACTGCAATTACAAATCTACCTGTTCTTGTTACGTGTATAAAGGCCTAATGAATTTTTTTGAGCACTGCCAATCGCCGGACTCCGACGGCGCTCTGTGCCGGTGAGGTGTCACAGGCAGCAGGCGTTGCCCGCAGCACAGCCGTGCCCGCCAGCTCTTATCGCGGCTGCCCGGTCCCTCGACGGCGCAACGCCACACTTCCCAGCTCAGCCCAGTGGTTTTGTTTCTCCTTAAACCATTCTGACCGCCCCCCTTATGCGCGACTTGCTCTAATGCACAGGCTGTGCGGCAAACGGCACTCACTTCGCCTTTAGACACCACCGGGAGCAGGCCGCCGCCGCCGATGCGGCGCTGAAGGACAGCCGCCCCGTCCCGCCCTGCCTGTCTCCCGTCAGCCGCCGCCGAGGGCCTCAGCCCGGGCCTGCGGGCTGCCCTACCTCTCCGCTCCGCCTCACACCGCCCGGGCCCGGCACACGGCACCCGGCGCCCTCCGAACGGCGGGTGTGCGCGCGCCGCTCAATGGCGGGCGCTTCAGCGGGCGCGGGGCGGCGGGCGGGC
>NW_015090842.1:19716036-19781076 GCF_001431845.1 Calidris pugnax
GGAGCCCCGGGCGGGCACAGCCCCCCCCTCCCCGGTCGCTGCGGCGGGGCTGGGCGCGGAGCATCGTCCCCGTAACTGCCCCGGCCGCGGGGCGGGGGGTGCGGGGCCGGGCCGGGGGCTCGGGCAGGCTGGAAACACGAGGTGTCTTCGCTTGTCAGCGGGTTCAGGGAAAACGCAAGGCTTGGCCGCACGCAGCCTTAGCTCGCCGAGTACCGGCAGGGCCTCGGGTCCCGGCTCCGTGCGGACCTCCGGTAGGGGTTGGGATGGGGTGTGGAAGGAGGAGGGAGGGCGTGTTTAGGGCAGCCAGGCCGCCACTACTTTAAAAATAATAAGCTTATTTCATTGCACACCCTAAAACCCAAATATTGATTCCTGGCCTGCGGTTTCACCTGTAAACACAGAATAGTTTGTGCCAAATATATGGAGAGTGTTTGTATAATGGTTACTGAGTAATAGCCCTTAGATGTATTTTTGTATCCATTGATAAGGAGGCTTGTGAATAAATTTCAAGTGTTTTAATAACTTGTCTACTGAAATTGTAATCCTTAAGCATTCCAATACATTCACTGGTGATATTAATGTCAGTAGTCAGCCCTGTGGCTGACTACTTCAGTAGTCAGTATTTCAGTATGTTGTCTGTTATTATGCAACTAACCTTGGTGATAAAGGTGGAATAAAAAGTAAGAAAATGGGGGGAAATCATAATCGCAGACATGTTCAGTTTAAGCTCCACTTATTTGTAATAATTTGGGGTTTGCTGTTGACTTTATTACAACTCTAAGGAACTTCTGCCATAAAAGGGTAAGCACTAAACAAGAACTCTTTTGAAGTTGCTGTGTATCTTAGGACCACCACATACAAGTTTAGAGTTCTTAAGAGATGGCTGAAATAACCAAGAGGATGTAGATTTGGGAGAAGAAACCACAAAAGGATGTCCTAAGAGGCTGGAGTTAAAATGTGAACAAAAGTTTCTTGAGTTCTGTCTGTGAAGGTTGGAAGCATTTCTTTATCCCATCTCTCAGCTCTGTAATGCTGGGTTTTAGCAATAGGCTTTGGTGCTTATTCCAGTGCAAGCTTCTTGATGACAAAGGTGATAGTGTTTTAGTGCTGATCCAATATTCAACTCTAGCTGTGAAGGAATCAAAGAAGATTTAAAAGCAATTGGGATAAAGGGATAGCAATTATAGAAGCGTGGAGTTACTGCTGAGGGATCTACTGTAAGTATATACTGAAAGGATGCTTGGAAAAAACCATGGCTGACCTACGTCTTGTTTTCCTATATCCAGTAAATATGGTGTGGCTGAGCACACATTTATCACCAAGTGGTTTAAACCACAGATTTTTTTGCTTTTAGGGTGAATTTTCATCAAACACTACAGGGCTTGCATCTCTTGCTATCCTAGTCAGTGTCTGTGTTTTAAAACTTGCTGGTTTCTGCTGCTCAGTCCTGACTGTCCAGAAAGGGAAGATTCAGTGGGTTTTAATGAGTTATTTAATTTTTCTGTGTTGTTTCTGTGTTTCAGAAAGAAGGTGCTCTTAGGGATTGATTTGCTATAACTTACTATTGTAAAATACCATGTTTTCTTGATGTGTGGGAATGACTACAGTTGTAAAAACACCTGCACTAAGAGCTTAGCTTCTATTAGATGTGACATGGGCAGCGAAGGTCAAGCAAATAAAGGAGAGGAAGGAGTGACTATCGGTCACTCACTGGTTCTGTATGAAACGTTCTCATCTTGATTCTAGTTAACTTTTCATGACCTTTTCTTCACCCTTCTTGCGTATGTGATGTTTGAAGATAAGCTTTTTAGGAATTACTGTGGTGAGGATGGCAGAAGGGTTTAGGGAGGCTGGCTTAGCACAGGTGTTTGGGAGAGGGGAGAAAAACACACATTGCACTGGGACCACAAATGCCAAAGGAGCTGGAGAGGTGTGTGCAGGGCTGCCTTACACGGGCCTGGGCAGGCCTGAGGTCGTTTTGGAGCCCACAAGAGGGGGATAGAGTTGATCCTCCCCACCAGGCTGGTATCTAGGCCCTTAACTCCTATGTGTTCAAGTTTTAAATATGTTCTTATCTCGTAGTAAATGTGGTCTCATGATTTAAGCATTCACACTTGGTCTGTTTGGAGTTTAATACCCTTAAGCAGAAAGGGGAGTTAACAAGTTTGGTGTTATTCTGTGCATGGCAAGTTGGCCACCTGATCTTAAGGAATAAAGAAAGAAGGAATGCTGTTTAAAGGAATGTTGTCAACATAATGGTTGTTTCATAAATGTTTTAGACCAGTGATGGTCACAAGACCCAACTTGCTTGCAATTTTTTTTTGTGTAATGACCCCACTTGCAGTTGCAAGCTGTGCTTAGCCAAGTATCAGCGGAGGAAGTGGAGCAGCAGTTTGCAAATATGGGATGTTGCTTCTATATGGGTGACACTGTTCTGCTCCCCAGGTACTCATGAAAATACTGCTTCTAGGAATCTCAAATCTGAAAACAGATAAGCTGCCTGAATACAACCTTGTAACTGCTGGCTGTAGGTGGGGTTGCAACAGATCTCAGATTTGTAGAGCCCCCTAACTGGTTTAGATGAAGTGTGGTTCTGTGAAACAGCTAAGCCAATCCAATAGCTCATTACTGCTCCCCCAGCTTTCCTTTTGCCTGCTTATTGGCCACTTTGTGGGGTCATTTGTCTTGTGAAAGTATGAGAAAATTAACCTGTTGAGAAATGTGATTAATTTTGTAGTTGAGTTACCTTAGTGGAAGAGCTGGCGCAAGGAATGTGGAGTGTGGCACCACTCCCTTTGGCTTAGGTTATTTGTTTTACGCTGGTCTGGGCATCATCAAATGGTGCTTTAGGAGCAGGAGCTACTGTGCCCGAAGGTCATGTTAATAGGTACCAAGGGAGTGAGACTAGGGACTAAACCGACATGGGGAGTAATTGAGCAATCCCATTGCAGTATTTTGCTGTCAATTTTCCCTGAGATTGAAATAACAAAGCATCAAAGGGTATTGCTTTAATAGTGGCACTAGAGAAGAACCATGAGGTAGAAGTCAAAACCTGACTTCCAGAGTCCTGCCTGAAGGCTTGATACCAAAGACACAATGCTCATTAAAATGTATAGTGACTTTCTTGGGGTTCCTCTCAAGTGACTTTGGGGAAAGGGGGACTACTTAAGATTCTGAGTTGCTTTCATGACTTCTTTTTTTTTAAGAGCTTCCTATTCAGCCAGGACAAGATATTAATACAGGAAAATCTTCTTTTAGAATCAGGATAGCTTATTGAATACCTCTGCTCTACTGACAATATCTATTATATATATATATTCTGTGCAAGTGCTTCTGGATATCTGCTTCATGTTTATGGGCAATTATATTTTTGCACTTCTCTTACCAGTTTGGTTACACATTCAACACACTTGTCTTCTAATGCTCACAATAAGTTCTTCCTTCTTCATGTTCTCATGTAGTCCATCAATAATCACTATCTCATGTCTTATCAATTTTGGGAGCTGATAACCTGTCCTTATAAGATCAGTGGCGATTCACCAAACTCTTTACCTTTTAGAGCTGACTCAATGCAATTCCTATAGCAATGTTCTGATACCTTCTGCAAACAATTTGTTAGGTACTTGGCTAAAGTTTTCTAGAAGGACACCTACATGAAGTTTGTTAATAATTGATTTACATGCAAAGGAGGTTTGTCTGTGAATTCCTGCTGACTGCTAATTGAGGTGTGTGTTTGTGTGGTCAGCTGGCTAGATGTCAGGAGTGATTTAAATGTTTATGCCTCATGTGATCTGAGGTATCTGGGAATATCATGTGAGACGTTGTTTGCTTTCTTGTGCCTAATTTTAAACTCAAGCCTTTTCCGTGGCAGTCTGTCACTGAGTCTAGAGCTACTGCGAGACGTTCTCCTTAGAGAACTGTGGCCAGAGTTTAAAATTAATTTCTCGGAAAGCTTAGTTCATCTTGAAGGAAGGCTAATTTATAGAAGCAAAAAGATGAGTTATTTGAGGAGATTATACCAGTAAAGTTATGATAATTGATACATATCCAAAGGTATTTGCATTTCAGATAAAAGTAGTAAAAAAAAAGTACCAAATGATTGCCCCTTTGCCGCACAAACAATAGCTCCCCCCCCCGACTATTATGTACATACTATCTTTTCTTTTTTCCAAATGAAATTTCTAATCCCCCTATTCACAGTTTTTGTTGAATGTTCTTTTATCTTTGTTTCCTGAGCAGTATTAAGGCCAGTCACTTTCCAGGGAGCAATTTGCTCATTGTCTCCTACTGGGAACTGTGAATTGGTTCTGTCATTAAGACTTAAGGATAGTGATAGGCGGGAGTATCAGTCTGTCCTAAAGCCAGTTACTGTAGTTCCCAGACTTGGAAAAGTCTGTAACCTCTTTTAAATTCCCAAATGAAATTTGTAAATATGCTTTCCATGAACTTTATTCAAACAAGAATGCATCCCAGAGGGAGATCTAGTTTTGTCAGGGTAGTTGAGCCAAAAAAACCCAGACTCCCAAAACCAGCAAAGGATACTATAATACTGGAAGTGAATTGGGCTCATCAATGGATTAGGATGAATTCTGTTGGGATTACGATCTTTGTGAAAAATGATAATATACTAGAACAGATACATCATCAAATCTGATGGAGACACTTTTTTCTGCTGAATATGGAATCTCATTGTATTCCCAGCTGTCACAGTTCAAAACCCAACATATGTATTGCACAAGTGGGAATTAGGGAAGCAGGGGTGCTGCCCGAGATCTCTTCTTGGGCATCTAGTTTTGACTAGTGCTGATGTATTTTGCAGAACATCACTTTATACGTCTATGGGGTCAGTCTGCAGGCTTTAAAAAGCAAGAGCTTTCTATAACGTTTTCAGCAAAAAGGCTTAGAAACTACAGATATTGGTAGATAAGAGGAAGAGGAGAAAAATTACTTTGCCCACAAGTGCTTTCTGTGTCTGACCTGAAAGCAAAGGGAGATGTGTTTTCATACTGCTTTCAAACTTCATCACAGAAAATTCAGGAAGGTATGTCGTTATCCTACAGAATTAATCTTCAGTGTGATTTTTTTTTTTAAAACCTGTTACTCATCAAAAAGCCACTAAGTAGTTCTCCAGCCAAAATGTAAATCATTAACATTTAAATTGTGAGGGGTGAGGACTGAAGATCTTGCATGTTTCTTTCCATAATCTGAAAAATCAAAATTTGCCTTTTGTTCCCTGTAGCTTCATCGTGAACCCTTTTCAGTTTGCAGTATATACTTTAAGAAAATAAAACATGAGTTGTCAATTAGTTATTAACTAATTAGATTATTTTCACTGTTAATATGGAAATGTAAATCTGAAAAACTTTTTTTTTTTGTTCGTCCCTGCATTCTAAACAGTTATCACACCTTTACAGGAGACGTGATTTTTTTAAATTGCAGTACTGTATCTTGGCACAGATGGAACTGTTTAGCATTAAATAAATTGCCATGTTTCAACTTGTTCCTTGTCATCCCTTGGGTAAAAATTAGGATGCAATGTTTCTCATTTTCTGCTCTGATTGGACACAGGAGCACAGCCTCTGTCCTCAAGGTTGTTTCAGGATAAAATATCTTAACAAAATTAAACTTGCAGTTAATCTAAGATTACTCCAATAAGTCTGAATGAGACTTTGCAGTTTCCTGCTTTCAGTAGTCTTCTTGATAGATATATCTTGTTTATAATCTCAATCTCAAATTTCTTCAGTTGTCTTCCTCTGAGTGGGAGTGCTTATGATTGAGTGCTGTTTGGAAACCTCAGCAAGTTCTTAAAACTCTGATACTCCAGCTGTTTGAGTTTTTGAAAGGTATCTTTGCTGTAAGAATTTGATTTTACCCAAGGAAATACGATTCTGGGGTAGAACAGCATGTCACTCTTCTACTTTGTTTGCATTGAAGCTGAAGACAAAATCAACCTGTTCTGTCCTTGGCAGGTTTGTTGCTGAAACTGGCCAGTCATGAATGATATTTTGATATAAATAGAATTACATTCTGTTCCTCTTCTAATTAAAAGCACTGATACAGCAAAGGCATGAGACAGTAGAACTACAAGGCAACAGCTTGTTCCATAAGCAATAACTAAAGAGCATTTTGTGAGCTTACAGGACTGAACTTCAGTAAACTCTTTCTAGGGTGTGAAGCAATACTTATAATTTCCCTTACTATGCTTTCCAGTAGGTCAGAGTCCTTGAAATATGACCTAAAATAAACTGTGGTCAGCTACTGGGTCTTTTAACGTTTCGCTTAAGACTGCAGAAATAAAAACACTGAAAGCCTAATGAGAAAGTAGGGGTAGTTAAAGACATCCTGAGGTATATCTGTGGTGGTGGGGCTTAACCTGCAGGGGCTGAAGCCTGTAAGAGTGTCGTTATCCAGGTCTGTATTTAGTCTGAAGTTTTGTCCTTTTTCAGTTCTGCAGCAAATGTTTCTCTGAAAGCATGTCTGGCTTTCAAGTTAAATTAGATGTTCCACTAAAAGATGTTATCTCTTTCTTTAAACCGTTGTTAAGTATCAATGTTCTGTAGAATTTAAACTGTTTTGATTAAATAATTTATGAAATGGGGGTGGTGGGAGCAACTGTATGGGCAGGTCCGCATTAAAAACCATCAAGTAAATAGGATACACTTATGCACACCCAAAAAAGGTGTGCTGAAAGGAGTGGGGACAACCCTTAAGAAGTGTCTAACTCCTGAATTTTTCTAATACAGAGAAACTTTTCAGTTACTGACGTATCTTTGCCTTTCTGGTTCTTGAGGAAAAAATGATTAAACGTAATAGAATGTAAGAAGCTTCTCTGGAAACTTGCTGCTGAAAATTGTAAGAATTTTTAAAGCTTAGTTCAAATTTAGAAATAATGTTCCTGTCTCCATCTCCTTTAAAATAAAGGAAAATAAAACTAATCAGAGGAATACTGGCATTTAATATATATGTCTTAAGAACAGTGTCCTTCAGAGAAGGTGCATGTACAAGACCCTTGCCTCCCAAGTATTACTGATGTAATGTATCCAAAAACAGTGAACGTTGGTAGTTTGCAAGCAACTGTTCACAGAGAACAGAACAACTTACATGTGCTGTTGTGACACTCTGAAGAAAATGTTCTTCCAGAAAGATTCTGTGTGTACTTTAAAACACAGGTAATTTTGGTAATGTCCGAGATGATCTGTTTTTCATACCAGTGGCCTATCATGACCTGTTCCTATAATAGTCTGTTCTTTGAAGCTATGAACTGTTGATCCAGACTTCTTCTACATCGTTGTTTCTCAGTTCATAGTTTTTGAAAATCTAAATTTTTTCAGTGGAAAATATGCATGCAGTACTCTGTTCTTATGCAATATTTTTTTATCCGGTTACAAAACTTAATGGTATCTCTGGATGCAGTGATACTGCATATGAGGACTGTGGTATTAAGATGTGTGTATTATAAATGTAAAATGCTATAGATGTTTATTTTAAATGTCTCCTTTTTATATCTTTCAGTGCCAGGGGACTTAGGTAATCAGTTGGAAGCAAAGTTAGATAAGCCATCAGTAGTCCACTATCTCTGCTCTAAGAAGACAGACAGTTATTTTACACTCTGGCTGAATTTAGAGTTGCTTCTGCCTGTCATCATTGACTGCTGGATTGATAATATCAGGTAAGACCAGAAATGTTGCTCTCTGCAGTTATCTCCTTTCCTTAGACTGACGTGCTTTGTACAGAACGGCTGCCTGCAACTTTCTTTTCTGATTCAAGACCAGTGAGAGAAATGACTTGCAATCTTGCTGGGTAGATCAGCATGATGAATCGGAAGATGTGTCTCTGTTGCCTCACTGATGAAAAGCAGAGGTTCTCTTTAGTTTCTTCCACTCTCTTTCCTACCAATTACTCAGTGTTGGTTTGGGCACTTGCCAGACACTTTGATAAGCTTATCTAAAGCAGAACATTTTCTGCTTTTTTGATGAGTTACTTAAGTTTTGATGAGACAAGGGGGAAGGAGGGACATAGGGCAGCACAGGGGACAGGCAGAAGGAATGTGAGCTTGCACTTCTGCTGGCAGTGTGTCATTAGAGAGCAGTCCCAGGGGCAGCTGAGACACATGGGGTCCTTCAGGGGCAGTCTGGAATTCTCTTTCAAGAATTATTTTGGTTTAAAACATTGCCTAATTTAAAGCTTCCAGAATATTTCATCATTCAGTCTATTTCATTAATGCTACTGTGAAAATCACATATGTATCTCTATGAAAACAAATATTGAGCTCGTATAATTTAAAAATATTGTATTGGCATGTTGCTCTTTTATGTGAATATACCAAGCTGTTGTGTAGCTGTACCTCTGCTTTGTCTTGCTGTATGCCTGACAAGTTAGAGAGGTTTTTGGTGTGTGAAGATTTGAGTATCAATTCAGATTTTAAGACTCCATCTGGGGGTAAAAACTTGCATTCAGAAATGGCAATTGTATTGGTATGGTATTAAAAACAAGCAAAACCCCAGCAACAACAGTAATAATAATGATTGAAAAAACCCCTGACCCAATGCTCCAGATTCTTCATATCTCAAATAGATTTGAAAAATGTCTATGAAACACTGAATACCTCTCTGTGTTTCCTGAGGTACCAGTTGTTATTAGTCAAGAAGTATCAAGTACCCCCTTATGCTGGTATTGGTGTTATCAAGCAGAAGTGAATTATTTTTATCTAGGAGAATTTTTCTGGTACCTGATTTTACAGGTATTTTATCTTCTACTGCCCCATTCTTATGTTCTTGAAAAACCTTTGCCATTATGTGAAATGGTATAGAACTATATTGTAGAATATGGTTAGAACTATATATGGTATAGGACTATATGGTATAGAATATAGAGCTTATATTCTAAAGTTGAAGTTCAGCTACAATTCTGTATACTCAGTTTTATAGAGAAGCCTCAGATTTTGCATGTAAAGCGTTAAGCTAATTAAAACAGTTGTTTGCATTGTGTAACCTCTTAGCCTTTAGAGTACTCTTACCATGTCTGCCTGTTAGGTTGTTGTGGTTTTTTTTTTTCTTCTTCTGGGTAATAGCACTTAAAGTTCTTGTTACTGCACTCAGGATGTAAGACCTAATGTAGCTGAGAGTTGTCATGTGCTAATACAACATGCTTCATGTTTTTCTCTTTTTTTTTTTTTTTTCCCCCTCAGGCTGGTATATAACCGAACAAGTAAGATTACAGAACCACCAGATGGAGTGGATATCAGAGTCCCAGGTTTTGGGCAGACATTTTCCTTGGAATTCCTTGACCCAAGTAAAAGGAGTGTTGGTATGTAAACTGTGTCTGAAGTGCTTTGTCACTTGTTTAAAGGCACACTGGAAAAATCCCATGACAAGCTACTGAAATGGGATTTCAAATTACAGTTCTGTTTTTCTAAAATTTTTTTTGTAGTCAGGTAGCATATGGCTCACTTTTCTTTTAAGTGTTTTCATTGCATTATAATGTTTTATCTGTTGTTTGGCCTGATAGATTGAGGCAAGAAGATTCTGTGTTATTTACTCTTGTGCCAAATATAAGTTCTCTGGAGGAGACTTGAGTAGGCACTTTGAAGACAGATATTTTTAGAAAATGATATAAGTTGAGTAGAAAATTTGTGACTGAAGCTTGACAACAAAAACAAAATAAAACCACTTCATTTCATCTTAGTTCTGAATAAGGTCCTGCACCCACATCCCAGGCACAAATACAGGTTGGGTGGAGAATGGCTGGAGAGCAGCCCTGAGGAGAAGGACTTGGGAGTGCTCATGGATGAGAAGCTCTAAATGAGCTGGCAATGTGCGCTGGCAGCCCAGAAAGCCAACCGTGTCCTGGGCTGCATCAAAAGAAGTGTGGCCAGCAGGTCATGGGAGGTGATTCTACCGCTCTACTCCATTCTGGTGAGAAACCCCACCTGGAGCACTGTGTCCAGCTCTGGAGTCCTCAGCACAGGAAGGACACGGACCTGTTGAAACGGGTCCAGTGGAGGGCCACGAAGATGCTCAGAGGGCTGGAGTCCCTCTGCTGTGGGGACAGGCTGAGGGAGTTGGGGTTGTTCAGCCTGGAGAAGAGAGGCTCTGGGGAGATCTTATAGTGGCCTTCCAGTGCCTGGAGGGGGCTACAGGAGAGCTGGGGAGGGGCTCTTTATCAGGGAGTGGAGTGGTAGGTCAAGGGGTAATGGTTTTAAATTGAAAGAGGGGAGAATGAGATGAGATTTCAGGAAGGAATTCTTTGCTGTGAGGGCGGTGAGAGCCTGGAACAGGTTTCCCAGAGAAGCTGTGGCTGCCCCATCCCTGGAGGGGTTCAAGGCCAGGTTGGAGGGGGCTTGGAGCAACCGGGTCTGGTGGGAGGTGTCCCTGCCCAGGGCAGGGGGTTGGAACTCAATGATCTTCAAGGTCTCTTCCAACTCGAATCATTCTATGATTTATGGCAGCCCCTGTGCTGCTTTGATCATTGTTCTCCTCCAAATCAGGTGCAGTCATAACAGCAGCTTTGCTGAACACTTTGGGCATCTGTTGGCCCTGGTTGTTCCCCTTCCAACTCTGAGGATGTTTTTTGGCCTTAAGAATGAGTTAATGAGTTTGGGAGATACAGTGCCACACTCTGTAATTCCTTCTCTTTTGTCAGTGTCAGAACAATTACATAATTACACTTGTGCTGCAAAGGATTTCTGCATTCATGTTTGTGGGTTTTTTTAATTTAGTGTTTTTGTGGAAGTCATCTTTCAGAAAACACTGATAAGCTTTTGTGAAGAGTTGTTAGCTGTAGCTGAAGACTTAAGTAATTTAATAGTCAGTAATGGACTGAGCTTCACATGCCCCACATGTATGGGTTTCTTTTCCTTTTCTTTTCTGTAGGGAGCAATCCCCAGAAGGGCAGTAATGTACTTAATGATCTTCACTAGATGACTCTTACAACTAGAACAGAGACATATTTAAAATTGCTGATGTTCACTTCAGGGACTATGTGATAAGTGTTTGAGACTAATGTTCTGCTTTTAACTTCAATATGACTGTGATATTCAACAGGATGTTTTGACACTTGATTTTTCTGTTACTAGATGCATTGAATTGTGGTAATACTTATATCCTATGTGTCAAAGCTTGTAATATGCAGCATATGTCAATATGGAGCCAGTCTGCAAATGTTTCCCTTCTTTGCAATAAAAGCATTATGTTCAGTCACTTAAGTCTCAGTCCACTACCTGATAGAAAAGGGTTTTGGGGTAGTTTCCAGAACTTTGCCCTAGGGTAAGCTGTAAGCATTTGTTTCTGAGAATAAATATTGGTGAAGTCCAGGCCAGCCTTTATGAATGTATTATATACCCTACCTTAAATTTATTTGCAGTCGACAAAAGCTGGGGCTGTAATGTAGTAGTTCTGAGGTGTATTCTTTACAGTTCAAGGGTAAGACACTTCTGCTGGGAAAATGTCTCCATCTTGTGTATGCCATGTTTTGCTGCCACACTTATTTGACAGATCAGGCAACTAGTATGAAGTTTTAATACTGGTATTCTCTCACTTTTGGGGGACAGTGAGCATAACTCACTTTAATATGCATCTTTCTAGAGTGCCAAAGACTGAGACTACAGTTCCATGTCCATACGTGTGGCATCCTGAACTTATGTTGTTTTGTGATAGTGTCTGACGGCTGCTTCGAATGCTAATCTTTTCACTCTTCTGTTTCTCTCTTCTCTGATGTCTACAGGCAGCTACTTTTATATGCTGGTGCAGAGTTTAGTAGATTGGGGCTACAAACGTGATGAAGATGTAAGAGGAGCACCTTATGACTGGCGAAAGGCACCAAGTAAGTAACACTATTACTTGAACAAAATTTTAACTCTCCCAGCCAGCAAATATTGTTTTGAGTGTCTTCTGCCATCCCACCTGAACAATTATAATTAAAACTTTAATTTTTACTAGTTCTTGGAACCTGGATGCCCCTAGGCCCAGATGAAAGCTTTGTGGTGTTTCCTTTGTTGCTTTAAACAATTTGCTATTTAAGGCTTGCTTAACAACAAAATAACAAAACCCCCACACCACCAAAACACACCCCCATGAAAACACCCAGCCCTCCCACCTAATACTGGAATTTCTAAGTTTTGCATTATTAATTCCACAGACAGTTTCAGAAAAATAACCTTTTAAAGCAAATAAATAACCTTTTTTGTTACAGTTAAGCAGTTACAATTAGGAGTTATAACTGTGTAACCTGTGTGTGTTTACTTTAGATGAGAATGGAGACTATTTTGTGGCCCTTCGCAAGATGATAGAGTTAATGTATGAGCAGTATGGAAGTCCCGTTGTCTTAATTGCCCACAGCATGGGGAATATGTACACCCTCTACTTCCTCAACCATCAGACTCAGGAGTGGAAAGACAAGTACATAAAAGATTATGTGTCATTAGGCGCTCCATGGGGAGGAGTGGCTAAAACTCTCCGTGTGCTGGCTTCAGGTAGGTTATTTCAGGGTTTGGAATGTATTTGGTCAGTAGTGCAAGATACTAACTAGACCGTTAACTGTAAGATTGCAGGATGAGTGTTTAAGTTACTGCGAAGTTAAAAATAATTTTTTCATAAGTGATGGCAACTTGCTGTTTCAAGCCTTTGACCAGAGTTCTTTATGTTCATGGGAATGGTGTAAATCTATTATATCCCTTAACCAGGGGCTGCATCCCCTCTTGACCTCTCCTAACCTCTTTTTAGCACACTGTGTCATCTGTTGTTTGGCCTGGTGTCTTCTATTTCTGTCACTTCTGCTACCAGACTGACTTCTCTTCAGGATTGCAAAACTATTGACTGCAGAGCATTCGGTAGTTTCCTTAGATTAAAGACCACACATGTTAAGGGAAACTTGCAGACATGGTGGTGAAGTGGTGCCCACAGCATAAATGCCTGTCAGAAGTTATAGCTCTATAGATAAGGAAAATGAATCTTTGAGATCTTGAGTTTAGCATACGGGATATGCCCGAGACAGAAAATGATTTAATAAAGAAGCAAAACATACTTCACTATGTAACTGCAAATGACTGATGAAAATAGTTCACTACCCCATCATGTGATACCATAATTATTTCATGTGCTTTAGCATTTAGTTCATGATTCTGGCTTGGTTTTTTTAGCTTGTTAGCTTTGGAAATCATTACCTTCTTCCTAAACAAAGCTGGCATCAAAAACTGGACTTCATCAAAATGCAGAACACACATTAAGTGCCCAGCCATGCATAGACAAATGAAAGAATACTTTGCTTAGCAAAGGCATTTGATTCTGAATAGTGTGCAGCTCAGTTACTAATTAGAAAACTCAATATAAACATCCAATTTAAGTTATATTATATATTAAATCTATTGCAATGGCACTGTAAAAAATTATTCCCCTTTTCCCACAGGCTTCATCTGACAAGTTTGCATGCTGCAGAAATGGCAGAAACTGAGCAATGTTAATATCACCTTAATAAAATTACACAATTATATAAAATTCCACAGTTCCAGATTTCTGTTGAATGAAACTTTTGTACTTCCTATCTTGCTTATCCTTTAAAATGCATGTCATCCAAAGTGGCTAGCTATACAAATGCATAATGAATAGTTACATTTCTACATTTTAGTAGAAATTTATCTTCTAATCTGTGTGTCTGTTGTGCTAAAGTCCATGTTTTAGAGCAGAAATTTAAGAATCGCGTATGAAAGTTAAAAAGGCAGAACGTAGAATCAGAATGCACTTTTTTAGGTGAGTTCTGTCTTGTATTTAAGACAGATGGTTGTAAACAACAACCATCAGGCATTAATACTTGGATTACGTTAGTCTGTTAAAGAGTTTCTACAACTGAGATCATCAGGGTGTTAGTATGCAGAAGAATTGTTGCTTTAAAAAAAAGTGTCGCTGCAGGAAAGACAAGAGAAGCTCTGAATGCCTTCTTTCTGTTCCCACTGCTGTTCATAATCTGGTAATAGCTAGGAACTTCATTCAAATCCACGGTTGTGTTATTGAAGTGGTAAACAGGTAGAATTATTTTCTCTAGATCTTCTGTGATACTTTCTGCTACTTATTCATGTGCTTTGCAAGATGAATAGTTACATCATTACAATTCCAGTGCCAATAAATTGAAGATGTTCTTCCCAATGCAGCAACAGACACAAAGTTCACTCTGGTAGCTTGTTTGTTTTTGTTTTGTTTTTGTCAGTGTAAGATGCTAGCAGTGTTTTCCTTAGACCTAATCTCATTCACTACCATGTCAGGGAGTGTTGTATTTGCTGACTTAACGTGGTCTTGGCCATACAGTATACTTCTGTACTTTGGAGAAAAGTAAACGATTTTATAAGTATTTTGTAACAGCTTTATAAGAGGCAGGAATAATTGGGTTTGGTGTTAGATTATTCTATTGGAAATAAATTTTCTACACGTTCCACTCATTGTTCAATTCAGAACTTGGCCTTTCTTTGCTGAAAACTGCCGGGTAGTATTCAGTAGCTCAGTGGTGAGTGTGCACAGTTAAGAATTCATCCCACACAGAAATGTGAAGCACATTTTTTAGGACCTTTGTGATTCTTGCTGTGCTCTTTTGAATTTCCTTTCTATCTGTTTCAGAGTTATACTAGCACTACATACTCCTCCTAACTATGGCGTTAAAGACTGCTTTGGATCTCCTTGCTGAAGCAATAGTGCCACCTTATGGAATTGAAAAATACATTTTGGTGCTGTTTTGGGAGTAGTGGTTTGGGTTTCAGTGTTCCAATTTTTATGGAGCGGTTGACCTGTATCGCTACATACTGTAACCACCTGGACCTACTAATAGAAAATCTGATTCAAGGTTCAGCTGACAAAAGAACTAAGGAGTGCTGGCCACTGTGATAATGGAAAGTGGGGCTCATCAGATGCTTTCTGTGAAAATAAACTCAGACCTGTCTCTGGGCCTTTTTTTTTTTTTAAATTTGTTTCTAGTAGTCACTGTATCTGCCATTTATTAAGCAGCTTTTAATTTTGTGAAGGTGCAAGAGCAATGGTTAAAATATGAAGAAAGATGCATTAAAATTATAACATAGTCATTTGTTATTTTGAGCCATCTTTGGAACAAACTGCTGAGAAAACAAGGGACTTGATGTCTACTAAAAGTTCTTGAAGTGTTTTGGCCAGGCACTAGATCTGTAATAAGAGTAAGCCTAAACTTGGTAAAATGTAACAATTCTGTGGTTTATTGGGTATTGGATAATTTAAGACCTTCATTGATAATAAGCTCTAGCTCTCTAGGTTTAAATTTTAAGAAAATACAGTGCCTTGGAAAAGCTTGGCCAGCTGAAAACATTTCCCCAGTATAGTAGTTATCAACTGGTCTTTGAAGAATCGTTGGGTTTGTTTTTCACACACCTGGCAAAGATGTAGTTTGGGTTAACAGAGTTGCCAGAAAATATTAGTGCTATATTAGAGAATACCTATGTTCTGATCAATATAGGTATTTTAGCAGTTTTGAAATGCTGACTGGAAGGGAAGATGCTCATGTTGATGAATTCTACCCCCCAACCCCCCCACTACATGGTTCCCACCAGAAGTTAACATGCTCTGACTCTTAAAGAACAGTAAAAAGTGCCGAAGTGCTGCAGCTGAACTGGTCACTCAGTGCAGCATTCTTACTTGTAGCATAAGCAGTGACAGTAATATTTGCCATACAGTATTTCTTCTGTTTCCTTGTATGACAAGTTATTTTTTTAGGTAACACTTTCTTTCAATTGTAGGCATGTTCTGGTAGGTTTTGTTATGAAGGGAGTGCGTAAACTGGTAAAACACTATGCCCAATGGTGAACAAACCATATTGTAATTTTTATAGCTATCCTGAATGAAATACTGCTATTCTGCTTGTTTTGAATGTGCAAAGCTTTAAACATTTTGTTAAGCGTACAAAGTCTCTTCATGAACTCTGTGTGTGAATAGTATATTTACCTGTTCTTTCAGCAAAAACATGATCTAGGTACCTGAGTCACTGTGAAATACATTTCCAGAAGAACATTTAAGACAAAACCTGCAAATGGTATAAATAATGCCTAATAAAAGCTGATTTGATTTCTTACTCAGCTAATATAGGAAATATTTTTGCCATTAAAAAGGAGCATATTGGAATGGCAGCAGTGTCCTTAGTTTGTCAGTCATCCATTCACCAACTTGTATTTAAATTAGTAAGTTATTAGAAGTTAGTTTGCAGAATCGTAAATGAGGACAAACTTCTCAAATTGTCACTGTAAGCTAAGGGAATAATATTTTTATTCATGTTATCACTGTGAGAGGTTGCTTGCTGCCTCATACTTTGTGAATAATGAAATTCCACTTTTGTTTTTTAAGGTGACAACAACAGAATCCCTGTTATCAGCTCACTCAAGATCAGAGACCAGCAGAGATCAGCGGTTTCCACAAATTGGATGCTCCCCTACAACTACACCTGGCCTCCAGATAAGGTCTTTGTAAGCACACCTACAGCTAACTACACTCTTCGGGATTACCAAAAATTCTACAGGGACATCAATTTTGAAGATGGCTGGCTCATGAGACAAGACACTGAACCCCTGGTCTACCAGATGACACCCCCTGGTGTGCGCATACACTGTCTTTATGGTACTGGCGTGGAAACACCTGATTCCTTCCATTATGAAAGTTTTCCTGACAAAGAACCCAAGATTATCTATAGCGATGGGGACGGGACAGTAAACTTACAGAGTGCCTTGCAGTGCCAGAAGTGGGTGGACATGCAAAAACAAGAAGTTGTGGTATTTGAGCTTTCAGGAAATGAGCATATTCAGATGCTGTCCAATGATACTACTATCTCGTATGTGAAAAAGCTGCTTTTTGATTTGTGATACCTTGTGTTGACAGTTATTTTTGTCACCTGTGATGCCTTCCCTTAAATGTGGGAAAACGCCTTTCAATCCCTTGATATTTAGATATTTGAACTATTTATTTTTTTTTAAGGCTGTGTTCAAGAAGTTGTTTGGTGTCCTAAATGATTGTTTGTCTCTGATTTGTGTTTATGATGCTTCATGGTATTTTCACATTCTGGAAATTTAGACAAATATGCATTTTGGTGCCTCTGGTGTTGTATCCAATATTCATACAGACTTCCATTTGGAGGTTGTGCAGCCCCTTGCACGTACTACATAGAACCACAGGCACCTGAGTTCCTTTGTGTGGTCTTTGCAGGGTTTGGAGTGAGAGGGTGAGGAAGGATTGTAATTTCAGATGCCCATAGAACAAGGGAATTATCTTAATTTAGGAAGCACAGTAAACTTTTTAAAGGGTCTTGCATATTCTGATCCACAGTTCCCAGTACCTTAGTTTGTAAATGTGCATATCTACTGGGTAAGATGGGGAAGAGGGCTGTCTGGTACTGTACTACCTTTGTCATATCCAGCCTTTCTTTTGTTACAGCTTTTTGGGGGGTGGGAGGGGAGAAAGACAGATGTGAGAATTACTTGAAGCTTCTTATTAGGTATCTTTTGGGGTTTGTTTTTTCTTTTTTTTTTTTAAAGGAAGAAATAGCTTGCTCATCGACTTCTAGAACCTGATTACTTACAGTCTGGAGTTTGAGGAATTCTCACCTTGTGCTTTATTTATCAATGAGGGACAGAAGGTAAACAGTGGTTGGTGCTTGTAATAACTGTAGCTTTGTGAAGTAGCACATAAATTAAAGCTAATTGAGTTGAGTACTGGCAAACAATCCATACAGAATTGCATTTCTGTGTGAAAAATTATCTCCTGTATTGGAAATGATAATGAATGGTGGGCTTTAATTCAAAACTTCCTGAAATGGGGTGGCGAATGGAAGCCAGCGTAATACAGTATGAAGTATAAACCTTGTTCTCAGTCAAATACGTAGGCTCTGATCCAGTTACTGACCAAGTAGTGATTGGAACAACACTGCATTCAGCTGAAAAGAAACTTTGTTTTAAGACTAAAATTCACTTTCCATAGATTACAAATTCTGTTACTGCTGTTTGAAGAAGTTGGGACATGCTGTTCCTTAAATGTTTCTGTAAATTGCTGAATGTGCAACTCCGTTAATTTCGTACAGTATTGTTTTACTTTAAAAAAAAAAAAATTCAACTCTGAATGCCACAGAAATGATAGCCTAAAGGCCCTCATATTTGATTACAGAAGTGCTGTTGGAGAAATAGTTTCACTTGAAGATTCTCTTTTGCTTGCTTTAAAACCAGGCACCCAGTTAGACTGCACTTTGTTTCCTGAAAATGCAATTTTGAATGCTTTCAAAATGCTAGGTCCTCCCAGAAAAAATGTTTTAAGAGTTTCAGAAACTCATCAGAACTATTGAGGATTCATTAGTTAAGAAACTGAAGTTGTCTAAAAGGTAAAGTTTTTAACTATTTTGGTAGCATGCATAAAATGCTTGCTGTCTTTAAATGTATAGGTAAGATGTGTTGAAATGACAGGCTTGAACTTGTGTTCCTGTAGACTGCAAACGCTTTGGCACAGGAGGTAGGTTTAAGGCTTTAATCAGAAATGACTTGTAAATCCAGAACAACTTGAACTAGGGTCATGGATAAGCTAAATATCTTCTGAAGTTTTAACTTGTGTAGCTTCGTTTTCCCTATTACCTTTGTTGAGGGAGAGGACACACATATATTCCTGATTTTTTTTTTTTTACAATGGAACATTTATTTTGTCATCAGTTGCCCAGAAACCTACAGTTCAGCAGCAATATTGCCTAGACTTTTCCAGAGTAAGTACCAAGTTGCCCCAAGCCATTTGTAGTTGGTAACTGTTGAAATGAAAAAACAAAACAACAAATCCCCACAGAAAAAGTCCTTTAGCCAAGTGTTCTGTTCTACGTGGGGCTGTGAGCTGGATAAGCCTCAGGCTTGTGTTCCAAGACTGCTCAAAGATAAAGCTCTTCCTGAGGTCTGACTCTGGTCTGATTTTTTTAATAAATTGCTATATTACTGGTTTACAACAGAAAGACAGTGCAGAAAACAGCTTATCACAATCAGTATTTCTTGCTGAAGTAGAATGTAGCCTGTTAATAAGCACTGGAATGAGTGGAGCTGGAGGCTGTATGGGAGGCTACCAACAGGGCATCAAGGGCTGAAACAAATGGGAAAAGAACATAGGGAAACACTTCTTAACCTGGTGTGGAGAATTTTTCTAAGCTTCATTTAGATCCTTACCCATTAATTGATGTTATTTTCAGTCCCATACCCAGAGTTTAGCTTCAGGGATTTTTGTGATTTGAAGTTCCAAAATACATGATTCCAAAAGATGCTTTCTTTTTTTTTTCTTTACTACTTCTTTCTTTTTGTGCCCCAAAAGGAAAAAAATATTCTTATTCTTTTCTAACTTTGGCAACCTAGTATTGTGTTCTGAGATTAGTTGACTGTTATCTTTTAACCTAAAGATGCATAAATCAGCTTTCCATTAAGTAGACAAGCCCTAGAGCCTTTCAATAAACTCATGTTAGTTAACCTGGTAAAATGAAGCTGAAAGTTTCTCAGGGCCCTTTTTTTTTTTTGTTGCTGTTTGTCACTATAAAGCCTTGTGGCACAAGAATGTGCATACCTGAGTTGGAAGTACTGTGTTGGAGCAGTGCTTCTGGTGAGACTTTGCTGGGATGTGATGGGTTCTGCAGACTATGGTTCTGTTTTATGTCCAGAACTTCTGGGGTTTGTACCAAATCATTTTCAGCCCTTTCATTTTCAGTTTCTTGCATATTAGGATGGTGTTCGCATGGTAAAGTGAATGCAGCAAGTAAACTACATCGTTCTGGTCACTGAAACTGAGCCACTTCACTCAGTGTGTTGAGAAGTGCTTACTCACTACGGCATGTTCCTCTCCAGGGGCAGAGTGTTTGGTGTTACTGGTACAGGCCTGCGACAGCCACGTGCACTTGAGTATTCCAGATTCTTGTGGGGAGAGAGGTCTGAAGAAATACATCATTAAGGAGAGGAGAATGTGGCATTTTCTCAAGAGGAGTGACTCAGGTGCTTTGCCACACTGCACAGTTGAAATGTTTGAATTTGCTGACATATCTTCATTGTACCTAACACCTATCCATCATGTCTCCCTCTTTCCATAATTTTTACTTGATTTTATTCTTCCAGGATATTTTCAGAAACCAAAAATAGTCTTGAGGACCAAATGTGTTTCTTATTTTATTTCTGACAAAATGTATAGAAAATGCTGAAGAGGCTTTCAGCTGTCATTGTAATACTTCTGAAGAGGTTCAGAGTCACTATGTGATTCTGTTTAAAAACAGAGAAGGCTTCACTAACTAGCAATAATTGCAAAGGACTTGCAGACCAAAGGAAGGAATGTTTGGTATTAAGGTAGTTCTTGGAGCACAGTGTGTTCAAGGCCCTCCTAAATTCAGGGAATGGTTGGCAATGACTTTGCTGCTCTACACTTAACAGTATTTTGTATGGAACATATTCTGAGACCTAGCATTTTATATGCTCTTTTTGTGTATGAATGCGTTCAATAGATTTTGAATATTTTATTGTCAAACTTTGATAATATAATAAAGTTGATCTAATACAGCTTGTCTCCTGTTGTGAATAAAGTGTTGCCTCAGCACTCAAATGGAATGCCAATTTGTTGCTATTTTTCTTCCCCAGGGAGTCCTGGTGTCTCCTTTTCTTGCAGTAACTGCAGCTTGGTTTGTCTTCCAAATGCACTTGCTGTTCTTGAATTTATGGAGATGTGTGTGACTGAGACTTGGTTTCCTTTGTTTACTTTTATTGTTCATCTTTTTAAAAAGAAGTTCTTGGGACGCCTCATCCTTCTGTTGAGGTAATAATTTAAAATTAGTCTCTCAGTCTTGAAGTGTCCTAAATGCTTGCAGTTGTGTTGATACTGTTGGTTTCCAAACTGGTCCACAACTGGTGTATGTTGACCATATGGTTTCATGGTTGTATGAAGTAATCTTTTTGCAATTAAAAATATAGCATTGTGGCTCTGAAGAAACTGGAACAGTAGACAATGATTCTGCAGGGCAAAAAAATTCCAGAAATATCTTCCTTATCAAAGTAATCTAGAAGCCTGTTGGGCAAGTGTAAGTCTTCTGGTGGCTGGCCTGGACGCTTCACTAACCTATACTTCAAATGGTGGCTTGTAACTCTTGAGAATGAAGAACGATCAGGTTGAAACTTGCCTTCTGGGGGCTGCATTTTTTTTTTCCATGATAAAGCCTGTAATAAAAGATGAGTGTTAGTGAGTGCTGCTCCTCTCTCTGTCCTGGCTTCCTATTAATCAGCCAAGAATTGTCCCAGTACAATTCTTGTTCATGCCTTTCTCAAGGCTCATTGACACCCCATATGATTGCAGGAGAAAGGGGAGTGTGGCTTTCCTCCAGCTCCCTATTGACATGGGGAAAATCCTGCACTGAAGCATTGTACCAGTTGTTGGAAGAAGCTGGGAAGGCTGAGAATACGGGGAGCAGGGACAGAGCGATGATGATGGGGCCTGGCTAGAGTCATGCCAAGCCATGGTGTCCCGTGGAGTGCTAGAATATTGACACGACACTGGTGCTAGATTGGGTTGTGCATCTTTTAAATAACAAAGGTATAGTTGCGTATTCCCTGATGCTATTTTGCTGTGCTGTCTGATATGCTTATTTTAATGATGGCATTACAGTTTTGAGAAACTATCTTGATTTTCTCTTTAGCTTGAATTACAGTTTTCCTCTAAAGTTCTAGCTCAATAATTTCTTCTGATTTAAGTCTAAGTTACTTTGTGGTCATGCAGATCAACAAATCAGTGTTAAGTAGAATTTTTCATTCCCAAATCAGCATTCTTCAGGCAAAAGTAGAATGTAATATGAGCCCAAGAAATTGAAAAAATTCATATGCAATGTTTTAGTCAAAATATTGGTGTTGTCTGTCTTAATGGTTTACGTTGATGTTGCTTGCCAATTTCTTGTTCTAAGCCATGCAGCATCTGAGCAGAAGATCCCAATCCTGAACTCTTTTCCTTTGAGTGTAGCAAATGATCACTAATCTTGAATGAAATAGTTCAGCAAGTTACCTTCATTTCAGCTTCTAGGGATTAGTTCTCAGATATTTGAAGTTTAAGTTATTCTCCCCACCCCAGCAGATCTGGAAGCAATAGTGGTATCATGCTGGTACTTCCAGTGCTTTTGCAGGTTCTATTCAGTTTGTTACCAGTTAAAGCTCATCTTACCACTTACAGCACTGATTTCACTTTCTCAGCACGTAAAGGTGCTTGATGTGGATCAGTGTCACTCTCACCTAACAATCACAGAAAATAATCTGGTATTTTCAGAACAATCTCTCTGTACTGGGGCAAATTCTTCAGTCAGGTTTTAACCAAAGACTGCGTAGCATGTTACTGGGGCTGTTAAAGAGATAATGCTGAAAATCTGGAAAAGAGGAGGTCATTTTAAATGTGAGGATACTAGGAAGCCAAACTATAAATAAAAATGTTTCTGTAGCCTTGTAGGTTATTACAGTGGCCAGTGAACTAATGAAGCTTTGTACTGGTGTTACCTGGGTACATAAACACTTGGCCCAGTCACAAAATTATTTCTTTTATGGGAAGGAAAGCAAATTTTGTGATGCAAAAAAGAAAAAGTGAGCTGTGTCCTTTTGTAGAAAGAATGTTTAGCATGAAATACCGGGCGGGGGGGGAGTCTCAGAGCTGGAAACAGTGGAAAAGTACAGTGAGATAAAATAAGATGAAGAGTAGTAACAGGAAGTCCCTAATGAAAATTGAAAACCGAATCACTTGAGTAGATTAAAAATGCAAATAGAAAATACATTGTGGTGCCTCTAACAAAGAAATGCAACCAGAAACTTTATCTTACTGATTTGATGGTTCTTCAACAGCCTCATTTATGCAATGGCAACTGGTTTCAATGGACTTTTGATTTTTGTCTGTAATCAAAGCCTGGGGGGAGAGAGTGTAAGATGTTGCTTCTAGCAGTTTTCATAATAGTTGTAAACATGTCTGTCTGGCAACTTGCCGTGTTGCCTTGAGCAGAACTTGGCCACCAGTTTTACTTTTTCCGGCTTTCTGTTAATTCCATGGCTTTGTTAAATCTAGACAACGTTTGTACAATGCTTTGGAATATGCTGGTATACTCACTCTTAAACACTGAAAAATCAAACTACTCTGCCTTTCTTCCCCCAACTTCATGCAATTGTAAAGCTTGCTTAGAAATTCTGAATTTGTGACCAAAGCAAATTGGATGTTCTCAGTGCTCCACGCCTTTTGAGGTTTTGTGTGCTCTTCTTAATCTTCTGTTTTAAACAGGTGGAATGGATTTTTAATGGGGAGGAATTACTTGAAGACTCAGTGACATGATCTTGAGGCTCTAATTGCATCATCAATTTCTCATAGAAATCTTTAGAAAGCTTACATCTACTTTGTCTGGAAATCCCTGGGAAGTTTGGAATTCAAACATAGGCAATAGTACCTGAATGCATAGCTTCCCTCCTAGGATATGCTGCTGCTTGGGTTAAAATTCTGTGTGCCAGGGACTCCTGTTGCCATCAAAATCAGCGTTAATTTTCACTTCTGGGAAATAGCCATAGGATTGACTGTAAGCACGTTTTTGTGAAGACAAAAGGAATTACTTCCTGCAGAATTTGGCTCTGCCTTCACGGTGCAACTGCCAAAAACCCCACTAGAGATGGGGTATCTCAACAAACTGGGGTGCGGTGTCCTGGCAAGGGAGGGCAGAGCTTGGTCAGGGCAGTGACAGTGAAGGGGGAAGAAAAACATTCCCTGGCATCACGGAAAGTTATTTACCTAACCTTAATCCAATGTATTTTAATGACAAATATGTGGCACTGGCTTTCTATTTCAATTTGCCCATTCTCCATTAGAAATGAGTGATGCAGGAGTACACACAGTGCTTTGTAAATACCGGAGGAACTAAGTTAAGTCTGAAGTGCCTCGTGTCCTTCAGAAATCTCTTTTCCCTATACTGAAACAAAACATCGGCTCCTAGGGAACAGAATTAAGAGGATTAGCACCCAGTTTGTTTTGGTGCCATTTATTCCAAGATGTATCCTGGATGTGAGTCACATTTGATAATGTGACTTCAGTTCATGGGAAAGGAATATTTGGGTAATCTTATGTCCATTGTACCAGTAGACATCTTCAACAGTCATTGGCATCAGAGATTTGTGAACCTCAGGTAATCCAAAGACACCAATAATAGTTGTTTCACATCTCCTATAGGTTTGGGTGGTTTGTTTTTTTTTTAACTTGTATTTCAGTAGCTAGAACTGACTGGAGGGTGCTTCTAATTCTACAATGACTGTGATGCTGTTTTTTTGTAGTTGGGAGAAGAAAGGTGGGAGACTTACTGAATACAATTATACTTGGTATTTTTGTTGTCCTGGTTCAGATACATTCAAAGTTTTGGGGAAGAAAATTATGATGCTTTTTGGTTTATAGCTTTGCTGTACAGGTGGGCTCGTTGAATGATGACCTTGAATGATCCTCACAAACCTCAGAAGAACTGGGACTGGTTTGAATTAAAATAACACATACTTTTATGATCTATATTAAAAATGCAGTAGAGGGCAGTAGTATATAAATTACAGAGATTTTTTTTGTAATGTTGGATGGCATCGGTGTTAACTTCACCTGAGAAATCCAGGATTACAGGGAAATGAGGATCTAAATTTGATATCCACAAAATGTTTCCTGTCCTGAAACAATTGTCCATTCTGCTTTTGGAGGAACTTTAAATAGTAAGGCAAAGATTTTTCTACCTGACATAAAAAGCAAGAAACTTCAGCTTGATTCAAACTCTGACTAAAAGAATCTGAGCCATGAATTATATATCCAGTCCCCTCTACGTGTTCACATTAAAGTCCAAGTTGGAGGTTGCTGTCAGAAGTCCAAGCATGAGGCATTGTGGCTGCACACCAGCAATGAAGCACCTATCTTTGTTGTTGAATTTGATTTGTCTGTAACCTGTCATTTGGACACGTTCTTCTCTAACAACTACATGGAGCGGATGTATAAATATTCTTGGTGTACAGAACTACAATGTACAAAATGAATGTATTTTAAAAAAAGGTGCTGCAAATGCTGCTGGATCTGTTTTCTTAGTGCACTGCTGAACCACAGACAAATCTTGTGCCTCAAAATTCTCACTTTGCTTGTAAGCCCTGACTCACACCTAGTAACCTTTCTGGGAAGGCAGAATTATTGACCAAGCTGCCATTGCATGTATAACTACAAATGTCACCTTATGTGAATAAAGTGTAAGTACCCACAGAGTCATCAAGCCAGATGGTAAATTCAGCTGCATGAAAATTCTGTGCCTACAGGCTAAGTATTTTCATCACTATAATGATTTTTGAAACTCTTCTGTGTCTGAGGTAGTCAAAGAAGGATTCTAGTATAGCTCTCAGCAATTTGATTAAGACTAACGTGGAACACTGCTGTTGTCTTAGCTATCCTAGCAGATTCTTTGTTTCCTGTATGAAAAAAAAAAGGCAAGATAGAATAGGAAAACTCACTAAATACTTAAGCTACCATGACCAGAGAAGATTAAAGACGACAGGCAAGGGGCAGTAATAAGAGGTTCCTGCCTATCCACGTGGCAAGGGCATCCTTTCATGGATCAAACCGAAATATGTACCTGTAGGTCTGAAAACAGGGATCGAACACCCCTGCCTTCTATGGTTCAGGTGTTTGGGAGGATCTTTGGAAGGTGAAATTGTGTAGTGAAGTGCTAGAAAGGTTTTAATGATGGTAAAATGATAAAGCAAAGGATGTAATAATCTCTGGTATGTGTGTGAAATCCTCACTCCTGTTGTACCTGCTTCAGTCCTGAGCTCTTGTGATATTTCTAGATGAAGGCAAGTACCATTGTCCCTATTTGACACAAAGACATAGGTAACTTGTTCAAATTCCTTTAGGCAGAATCCAATCATGTACCTTTAACTCCAAAGTTAGTGCTCTTGTCTTAACAGTCTCCAGTCTACAGAACAAATAATTTGTGAGAGAGCAAGGGCAAAGTTGGAATGCTGCTCTTTGATAGAGGAAAGAATACTTGAGAAAAATGTAGTGTGTGAATGAATGTACTTTCTGTAACACATTCCTTGTCATTAAATTAATCTTGCTGAACTAACTCTAGGTTCCAAAGCAGTTAATCCCATGTGAAGATAACACATCCTTGATTTTTCATCTACTGGTAAGTATTGCAGTCTGTCACTTCACGTTTTCTATATTTCCATTACATCCATTTGTACTTCACTATGATACAATGAAGAAAAATATAACTAAAATATGATATAATATAGAACATAAAAGACAAAACGATCAAACTCCATTCTGTTAGAAATCCCTCAGTCTAGTGTTGGCTCCTAGTCCACTGGCTCAAGCACCCTCCTCCCCGCCTTTGATTCAAGCCTCTCTGACTTGGTTCTTGTCACTGAGCCCAAGCTTTTTCCCCTGCTTAAATGGTTAGCAAAATTTCAGCACCTTAAGTTTGAAAAAACTTTCCGAAGCCAAACACAGCATGAAAATCTTCCACACAAATAGAAGCAAAGTGATAATAATCAACTGCTATGCACTGTTTCTTCTTGGAGAGAGACCAAATGCTTCAACAATGGCAAATGAAGTTTAAGGAACCCATGTTTTCTTAGCAGGGATGTCTGTGCAAAGAGAGAATTTAGCTCAGAGCTTAAGGATGTCAAGAAATCAGAAAAGAATGAACTGAAATGTCAGAGGCAGCAGGAGGAAGTGGGAGGCTGGGCTGGCAGAATGGTGTCTGTCAGGCTGTGATGTATTTGTATTTTCTTTTGAAATCTACTTCGTCAAAGCAGAAGGAAAATTCTGACTCTGGGGAAGCTGAGGAAAAAAAGTAGCTAGCTGGGCTGCAGTTACTGGGATTTGACTATCCAACCTCAAAATCTGCTTAACAAGTGCTAATTTAAAGCTACCTAGGCTCTCAACTAGAGAGGCCTGGCCAGCAGAGACTGATGTTGGATTGCTGATCCGTGAAGACGGCAGCCGTCAGGGATTCCTGAAGTTATCAAATATTTGCACAAGACACTTCTACAGATCATGTGTCTCAAGAGCTTGTTTCCTGTGAGAACCAGCAAAGAGCCTGGGTCTACATGTGGAGAAAGAGAAACTTAATGAGACGTAATGTTTGCTATCTCCATCTAGCTAAAAGTTATTTTAACAAAGAAAGGCCCTGAACTGTGTGTAACTTCCACGTTTCTTACCTACCACTTACCAGACCTCTGGTATTCATGGTGGCCAACTAGTCTAGCTCTAGTCTCGAGGCTTCAGCTCTGAAGGTGTCTCAGACTCTTAGCTAAGGAGTGGAGACTCACCTAAGGGCCAGATGCCTCATTGTATTTTGTCAATTTTTTCGTGTTTTCTATTTTCGGAGCAAAGACCACAGTTTATTTCATCTCCCAGTTCAGACCAGCCTGTATGATAAATTTAAGGTCATCGTGTTATTCCTCATTCAGCTACCTTGATCATTCTCAGAAAGTTAATAATAACTGACTTATTACCACTGAGTACATCTGGGACAAGGACATAAACATACATGATAGTAGTATACATCTCTAAAAAAGGGATATCTCCTAACTTAAATAAGTTGTTGTTTCTGTTGCAGCTTAACAGTAGAATCAAAGACAAGTTCTATCACCTGTACTTCATAAGTTTATTATCAATCTAGAAGGATTCCGTTTGGAAAGTAAAATTCATATCTTTTGGGATTAAATCCCATAGAGTTTAGGTGAGGAAATAGTTGATCCACAGCAGAAGTTAGAGACAGTTTTACCTCACCTATTTCTAAAAAAAAAAAAAAATAAATTGCGAGTTTGGTTAATCCATAAAATGACTCTATTTTTTCATGGTAATAATGGCACCTGTCAGATGGCAAAGTAGTAGCAATATGGTTTCTTCAAAAGCACAAAATAGTGAGGTGCACAAGAAGAAATACAGCTGCTATGATTCTCCACCCCCGGTCCTTGTTAGGTAGATTTAGTGTATTTAGTTTTTCAGCTAGATGCAGGTTTTGTAATACTACTTAAGGTTTAATATAACCATATTCCTGTGCAATGAAGCAGCCAGAATTTGGGATGAAAGCCTTGATCTAGAGAAAAACTCTTCTTAGACTTACATGGGACTGTTCCTGTGAATAAGTATTTAGCATCAGGCCCTTAAGAAGCAAGATGCATTAATGGAACCGAGTAAGATACTATGTGCTAATTCCTTTCAGAAAGGATTTTGTAATGCTGAGTGTGTTCAATCAGTAACTTTTTGCTGAATGTTTCAGTCAATAGAGGAAACAATTTAATTTGTAACTCTTTGTTTCTATTTCCTGTGCTCCAATTAGTAAATTTAGAAACTAAACTGATTTGTCTGGTTTCAAGAATCAGTAGAAGGTATGGGCTGGCTCAGACTGACTTCTCAGAAACATACCAACATATGAGTCACAAAAATATTTTTTTGACAAGAAGTGGCAGGTTGCAAACAGGAAATGCTGTATTTTATCTGCTGAAATTACTCAAGTTATGATAAACAATAATAACTGTAGGGTTTATACCTGACCTTACACTCCATCTTTTTTATTGTACCAGCTCTGAGCTCCAGCTGTGAACCAGGAACCTATCACACCAAAACAGCCCGGAGAGCTCTGGCTGCTTTCAGCAAATGGCAGCAGAGTTCCTTAGCTTCCTCTGGGACACAAAACTGACTGCAGTGTGCGTGGCATTGAAAGCTGAGGAGACTTGTCACCAAGTTCTACTGACAAGCCGCTAATCACTTCACTGGTGTTGACTTATGACATATTTACTATATTACTGTTATGAAATAGTTGCAGAGAGATGGCTGTTTTTCTCCTAAGCTTTGTATGTCAGTGCGAGCCGTGAATGCACACTGGGGCAGGTTTAGCTTCACCAGAGGCAGCCTTTGCAAGGTACTCGTTTCAAGACCCAGCATCCAGCTTTCCAGTCCCCAGCACCGCCTTCCTCCACGTGACTGACTGCTCACAGCTGGTGCACCAGCTTGTCTCACTAACAAAGTCAGAAATTATGAAATGCCAAGTAATTCCAAATGGATGTAACAGGTAATTTTCAGCCCACTGCACTTGTAGTTTGGGACACAGCTATAATGCTCATTAACTTTTCTAAATAAGGGACCCTATTTCAAAAGGTGTGTGGGAAGCTCTGCACAAATGCAGTCAGTAGGAATTTGTGTGCTAACCTCCCACATTGCATTAAAATGTCCTGCACCACAGGAGGTGGTAGGTAGGAGTGGGTGGGCAAACTTCAGAAGGTACTGAATCACTTGAAAAATTCTTCTTGCTCTTTATTTATGTATTCAACTACTTGTTCTAGTTTCTACCTCCTAAGCAGTTTTATTTCACAAGGTTATTTCAAGGCTCAATAGAAGTGCTACATTCTTGATGCAAACCTGTCTTTACTCCCACTTCCTCTTCTCTTTAAATTTAACAGTCAAGATTTTACTGAAAGATGATGAGCCAACTCCCAAATCAAGTTCCAAACCCAGCTTGCAGTTGTCAGTCACTATCCAGGATTCACAAAGATGTGCAACTCTGCTACAGCTGAATTTAAGGACATGCATATTTTATGGTAGGACAAGAAGTACTGTTGTACTGTAGATCACATAAAACAGCAGAGATAATCAAGACCACAAAGGGCTTATATATCTGAAAGAGAAGCAAAAATGAGAAGGTAAGGGCTAATGCAGAAAATATAACTGAAGGTGGAAAAATAGATGTGGCTTTTCTGTGCTAAAACCAGCTGTGACAACTGGAGTTGGAAAATCTCTAGTTCTGATGAAGAGGGTTGAAATGAGAGCATGTGGCAAGGGTGAGTCTTGAGGTGGTAATAATGACTTACATTTGATCAGGAAGTTTTTCCTATGTGTAAGAGCAGGAATGCAGTACAAAGCTTTAAAAACCACACCTTTCTCTTAGAAAAGCAGTAACAAATTATCATCTGCACTAATGTATGAAAAAGATTGCTTCATACAAGCAGCATCATTACAGACACTTTTGCCTACTTGTTCCAACTAATCGCTCTTCATATTAATTTATAACAATTTATGTCACATATATAGTAGATATTGTAACAAGCTTTCAGTGGGTAAGGCAAGAAATGCAACTTTTCTTCTTAGTTCATAAAGGTGTTAAAGCTGCTCAAGAGTTGGCAAGTGAATTGTCTATTGGTTAAGAAGCTTTCCCAACAAACCAGGGGTGTTGGAATCCTAACCCTGCCCAGCTGTGTGTCTAAATGGTTCCAGAGCAATAAAAGCATCATGGTTGGCTGCTTGGACAGACTGGATTTATACCCTTGAACAATGACTACATTTTTTAAGTAGTCACAATTGGTTTCAAATGTCTGTATTTATGCTTTTCTCCTTTCACACAAAATTTAAACTCGAGCTTATTACATTTAAAAGCCTCGTTAACTTTACTGTCAGTTCTGCTCACTGACTTGGACTTGCACTGAAATAATAGGCCAAGTATAGAAGAAATCATGTCTTATAATTTGTTACTGAATTGTCTATTTCTAGTAATCTGCAAAACGCCTGCCTGAAAGAACGACATTCATTCCAGAGACTTATTAGAAGATGCTTTAAAATTAGCTTGTGGCTTTGCTCTGCTTTTCTAGAATGGCAGGGTTTCATTATAGATGCATACAAGCAGCATCGTTACAGACACTTGTTCCAACTAATCACTCTTCATATTAATTTATAACAATTTATGTCTCATACAAGCAGCATCATTACAGACACTTTTGCCTACTTGTTCCAACTAATCGCTCTTCATATTAATTTATAACAATTTATGTCACATATATAGTAGATATTGTAACAAGCTTTCAGTGGGTAAGGCAAGAAATGCAACTTTTCTTCTTAGTTCATAAAGGTGTTAAAGCTGCTCAAGAGTTGGCAAGTGAATTGTCTATTGGTTAAGAAGCTTTCCCAACAAACCAGGGGTGTTGGAATCCTAACCCTGCCCAGCTGTGTGTCTAAATGGTTCCAGAGCAATAAAAGCATCATGGTTGGCTGCTTGGACAGACTGGATTTATACCCTTGAACAATGACTACATTTTTTAAGTAGTCACAATTGGTTTCAAATGTCTGTATTTATGCTTTTCTCCTTTCACACAAAATTTAAACTCGAGCTTATTACATTTAAAAGCCTCGTTAACTTTACTGTCAGTTCTGCTCACTGACTTGGACTTGCACTGAAATAATAGGCCAAGTATAGAAGAAATCATGTCTTATAATTTGTTACTGAATTGTCTATTTCTAGTAATCTGCAAAACGCCTGCCTGAAAGAACGACATTCATTCCAGAGACTTATTAGAAGATGCTTTAAAATTAGCTTGTGGCTTTGCTCTGCTTTTCTAGAATGGCAGGGTTTCATTATAGATAGTTCCAAAACTAGTGATTACTTTCTTAATGAGCCCTTGATGATATTGTTTATATTTATAATTAGATTTACAGGGGAGAGTCAATTAGTTCAGGTACAGTTGGGTGCATGTACGCTGGCTGAAGTAGTCAATTGATTTGAATGTCCAACCAGATGCAACTGCCTTTTGACAAAGATCATTGACTAAGAACTGGCATCTTGAAATCTCCAAAGCTAATGAGAATGCTGCTACTTTTCATATTCCACTATAAGAATGCTGATTCTCTGCTAGAAAGAAGATTATTATTTTTTTTTTTTAAATCAAGTTGTCCCTCAATTGTGTTGCTGCTGAGTTCAACGGTATTTTTGGTTAGTTGGGATTTTGAGGTGGTGTGTTTGTCAGGAAAACTTACTGAGATCCTTCTTCCACTCCCCTTCTTTCATTCAGAATTGTTAGAATCAGGTATATGAGCCTAAGGAGCTGATGGAAATTTTCTTACCCTACACCTGATGGGTAGCTCAGAAATAATGGGGCACAATATAGCACCAACTAAACACAAAACTACAAACTAGATAAGAATGACTGAGGATTTCCGGATGTTTTATTTTTATGTTGCTATACTATGCAATGTCTTTGACTCTTCACAAATAAAATCCAGAAAGGTTAAGAGGAGAGAAATATTTATCTATCTGACAATAACTTGATTAACTTGATTCTTGTAGAATTATGTGTCTATGAAGTCCCTAATGCTAAATATTCTTTGTGTAACTTCTTCAAAATCTTTTTACACAGCTTTTCTGCTCGCCATTTATTTCAGTGCTGCTTTTTCTACCTGCAGTATGGTTCTAACCTACAAACACGTCCATAAAGCCTAGAGTAGCTCCATGGAAACTGAAGTATTCCTTTTCAGACTGATTAATTTTCCCTCATGCAACTGCCAGCTAGAAGATGATCTGGCACAGCTAATGCATTGATTAAGACTGGTTGAACATACAGACAAGAATGTATTTACAAAGGCTGATGTTTGCTACTTAGCTTTACAAATTTCCCTATTTAAATGCTACTATTATCTTCTGCAGCTGGAAATTAAAACAGGAAAGTTTCATCTTTTTTTCTGTTACAGTGAACATGCTCATCAAGCACACAAGCTTACTGCTTTTGCTGCAAAATAGAAAACAAAGTCATAAAATTCTTAATAATTTTCCAATTTATTCTAGAAGTTAACATAGGACTCCTAGAGGCTGACAGGTGATCAAATTTTTCCCTTCATTTCATGATAAAAAAATAATCTGTTCTGAAAAAAATTAAAAACTGCTCCCCTTGCTCCCCCTGGCAAAGCCCCAAAAGATAAAAAATACTTGTAAAGCACCTGAGACTGACCTGAGTAAGAACACTTGGATCCCTCCCTGAACTCAGACCCAAATTCAAAACATCACATAAAATAGACTTCAATCATACAGGCTAGGCTCACTTCAGACAGCTTGTATTCCCAAGTAATAGCATTACTATATAAATACTAGGTAAGTGAAGAAATTAATTTTTAATTAATTAAAGTAGGTTCCTGCAGAAAGTCTTGCATCTGGGAGATGCCAGTTCTCCAGAGCGTGCAGTTAACTGTCTATTAAGCAAATACTTTTTGGAATGTCTGCTTAAAACACTGTAAAGTTCTGGAAAAAAAAATTCTGAAAATTTTAAACGGGAAGGAGGGAAATCTTCCTTCAAATACAAAGCCACAGGAATTTCAAAATCAGTAGTGTTTTATACATTGAAAGCAGAAAATGTAAATACTATGTGACTAATTTTTTACTATGAAAGTAAATTCCTAACTGTCACTGGCAGTGTCTAACATCGCAACATCTTTAGTCATTTAGTGCACTGAGGTAAAGCCCTTTGAGATACAGGAAAGTATTATTTTTGCAGTAAAAATTGTTAAAAGTATGCTCTAAGGAAAATCAAGAAAATCATTAGTTCCTACAGTAATTGTGCAGTGTAGGTGATCTGAGGCAATGCTCTCTGTAGACACTCCGTGTATCAGGTGTAAGCCCAGAACAAGTATTCTTTTCTTTTGTTAGATAATGAAATTACACCATATGCTTTGCACTACAGCGGTGTAAAACCTGTGGAAATTGTGCTAAGTTCCACTTTTAAGCACTTTTTCATTAATATCTTTTTTCATTAACGTCCCCTTTGAACAATAAAACCCTGTTTACAAACTTCAGCTGCCCTAATTAGCTCTGACAGCGAGCTCATGGTGACTAATATCACTATGGCCTTTGGACTTGATCATTTACAGAGCAGTCCCTGGAAACACATATGGAAAATTGATCTTTAACCCACCCGTCAAAGATTTATGGCATGAAGTAAGGTTAAAATAAATAGAGCTCTGGTGAGAACTGCCAATCTGCCTCCACCCTGCTGGGCCTTTTGAAGCACGTCCTCCTGCCAGGGCACGTGTGGGAGCTGCCGAAGCAGACGTTGGATTTGGGGGTGCTCCTTGGGGGGATGCCCTGTGGGGAGCGGGTCTGCGGTGGGGTTCATGCGCGTACGATGAATGAGCTCTATACCCTATGAGAAATGAGTGGTCACAAAATCAAAAGAGAATACAGCAGGGAAAGGGAAAAAAATAACAAGCACTTCATCTCATTACATGCTCCATTGTTTGCTCTGGTATTTCTGAGACTGTAAAGACTCAGACTTCTTTGCACAGAATCAAGAAAATCGATCATGCAGAAATGCCTACGAAGCAAAATAGTCCACCAAAATCTGGTTTATTTGCAGTAGGCGATGGGGTGTGAAAGGATGGTGATATCCAGACACAAAAGGCCATCCATTTTCTCTCTTTACATAGACCTTCAAGGACAGTGTTTAAGAAAAAATGTACTCAAACGCTCAAAGGTGTTCAAGTCATATTTTGTCATTTAGCAGAGAAATGTTTATCAAGACATTCAAAGGATGGAAGATAAATTAAGCTAACTTTAGATATACAGTTCATTGCATATAGACTGTTAACACAACTTAAATGATTTTTTTATTTTAACACCAAACATCATTACTGTAAAGCCAACTTTGCTGCCTTTTAACTTCAGGTATACAGAGAATTGTATTAAAACTGTTCATGAAATGGTATCTAAGCTTCCAGTGTTTAATAGGGGATAAATAAACCCTATTATTGACCTGTAAAACACTGTGCTTTTTATTTTATTCAGTAGTTTTATTTATAAACATACTGTAGGCAAATTTGAAGCTGGCCAAAGTGAACTTGCAACCAACAAAAATGTTAAAAGACAAAATTATGGTTCATTGCTCTCAAATTTTTAAGAGAAAAGCACAGCAGACACGTGCTTTAAAAAACGAAAATGCATATCACAGATCTTAGACTTCACATTTGTCACCCAGCTGAAGCGGCACGTTAACATTCACTAGTCCCCATTGCCATAGCAACACAGGCTTGTCACATCAGGGCTGAGCTGATGCGGGCACTTCCCTGCAGAAACAATCTGCTAACCCGTAAATATGCACCACTAAATCCAGTAGGATTTTAATCTAATTCCTTTTATAAAGGTGATATCGTTACACAGAGCAAGGTATACATCTCAAGATAAACTGCCTGATCTGAATCTGCACAGCTAGCTCTTTACTAACCCAAAGTGCCGAGGTGTTTGATGCAGCTAGACGCAGAAGTAGATGATGCAGACTACAAGCTTTTCATATAGGAAATTGTAAATGAAAATAATCAGATTTTGATGCCTGTTAAACTATTATATAGTAATACACAAACACTGGATATCCTTCTCTTCCCTCTGGAGTCAACAGAGACCCCTCTGTCTTTTTTTTAATGAGACACTGAAGTTTGTTTGGTTTTGACCTCCAGTCACCACACCACGCTCAGGTCGTTATCACCGTACCCAGCTGGACTCAGCCAGGGAGGGGCGCCGAATGAAGTGATTTGTGCAAGTTTACATAAAAAGTTGGCATGAGAAATACTGTTTTGCAGCTTTAGATCAGCTATTCCTACATTGTTATAACTGCATATGCTACCATTTATATTTTCATCATTACTTGATTAAAAGAAAAAAAAAAAAAAGGCAATACAAAAAAGTTCCTCAGTTAATCCCTCAGCTGCATGTTTTACCTGGTTCGGCAATCCATCACCCAGATTCAAAGCCTGGTTTCCCCTGTGGTAAGCTATGGTTTAGAACCTTGGTATATTTTTAATCAATCAAGTGTTGCTACATTCAAAAATGTATGCAGACTGAAATGCTCATGTTCCTAGAAACTGAGGATTGGAAAATGCTGAAGTGTAACCATAAGTTACACTCAATACTGCATTATTCATGCTTTTTGATTTTTCTTTTTTCTACCAAAGTTGGATGGCCAGTACAGGGCAAATAAAGAGATTTCTATGGAAATGTTACCGCAGACATACAACTATATCTTGAAGAACTGCTAGAATCAACTTACATATACTTGTTTGTTCTGTATTGGTGGAGCAAATTATTCAAAGGACCGGGTAATTTATTTCTAATAATTTATGTAATAGAAAAATGTACCTTTTCTTCATGTATTAGGAAAGAGAGTTCAGAATTCTTTAGTAGATTAAAAAAAATAATCTCCTGTAGCATTTTTTCTGAGCCACTAGTACACATTTGTTAAGAGACAGGAAGATATACTGCATGGAGAATTGCAAACAGCAGGTAACTCATGGTGTCAGGTAGGTCCTCTTAACTTTAGATTAACTTGCTTTATATGTATTCTAATCACTAGTATAAGGCTCTTTATGTGCATTGACTCAGAATGACTTAAAAAAATTGCCAATGTTTATTCATATCAGATGGTTTACAGAGTCTCCTAAGTATTCATTGCTCAGGGCAATGTTAAATCAGAAAAGATTCTAGAAAGATGAGAGTAATTCCCCACATCCACTGTTTTCTGTGTTGTACATCAATAAAATTTGCCAGCTATATCTTTTTTCTTTTAAATAAAGTATTAGACAGAAACAGAATTCAAATTAAGCATGCTTTTAACCTAAATTAACTTTTTAAAAATCTATGCTAATATTTAGAACAGTAGTTCCTCAACTATTTTAATTTGTGACCCAACTGCAATAACTGAAAATCTGTTGGATTTAAGACTCTAAAATGAAGTTCATTGTATTCCTTCAATTTGGAAATAAGCTGTTAAAGGAGTCTCATCTCAGAGTTGACAATTATATATTTTTAGAAATGTTGATAAATTACCTTGAAAAGGTTTCACAACACACCAATCAGATCCTCTTCCTTTATTCACATTTCTGATATATTCCATCTCATGCTCTCTCTTACTCAATGACGAAAACCCCAAGAATAAATACAGTTTAAATAATTATCAATGACAAAAACCCCAAGAATAAATACAGTTTAAATAATCCACCACCTGATTATCAGAGAATCACAGAATGGTTAGAGTTGGAAGGGACTTTAAAGATCATCGAGTTCCACCCCCCTGCCCTGGGCAGGGACACCTCCCACCAGACCAGGTTGCTCCAAGCCCCCTCCAGCCTGGCCTTGAACCCCTCCAGGGATGGGGCAGCCACAGCTTCTCTGGGCAACCTGGGCCAGGCTCTCACCACCCTCACAGCAAAAATTTCTTTCTGAGATCTCCTCTCCGTCTCCCCTCTTTCAGTTTAAAATGGCTATCCCTTGTCTTAACTTGGTCATAAAGAATCCCTCCCCAGCTTTCCTGTAGGCCTCCTTTAAGTACTGGAAGGGGCTCTAAGGTCTTCCCAGAGCTTTCTCTTCTCCAGGCTGAACCCCCCCAACTCTCTCAGCCTGTTCTCACAGCAGAAGGGCTCCAGCCCTTGCAGCATCTTCACAGTCCTCCCCTGGACTTACTTCAACAGGTCCATGTCCTTCCTGTGCTGAGGACTCCAGAGCTGGACACAGTGGTCCAGGTGGGGTCTCACCAGAGCGGGGCAGACAGGCAGAATCCTCCCCCAACCCTGCTGGCCACACTGCTTTGGTTGCAGCCCAGGATGCGGTTGGCTTTCTGGGCTGCCAGGGCAAACTGATGGTTCATGTTGGGCTTGTCATCAAGTGACAACCCCCAAGTCCTTCTCCTCAGGGCTGCTCTCCAGCCATTCTCCACTCAGCCTGGATTTGTGCCTGGGATTGCCCTGACTCTTGTGCAGGACCTTCAACTTGGCCTTGTTGACCGTCATGAGGTTTGCATGGGTACATGTCTCCAGCCTGTCCAGGTCCCTCTGGATGGTGTCCCTTCCCTCCAGCATGTTGACCATGCCACACAACTTGGTGTTGTTGGCAAACTTGCTGAGGCTGCACTCAATCCCACTATCCATGTCTCCGACAAAGATGTTAAACAGCACTGGTCCCAGTACCGACCCCTGAGGAACAGCACTTGTCATTGTCTTCACTTGGACATTGAGCTGTTGACCACAACTCTTTGAATGCAGCCATCCAGCCAATTCCTTATCCATCAACTCGTCCATCCATCAAATCCATGTCTCTCTAATTTAGAGACAAGGATGTTGTGTGGCTTTGCACAAGTCCAGGTAGATGAAGTCAGTTGCTCTTCTTCTCTTACAACACCAATGCTGTAACACTGTTGTAGAAGGCCACCAAATCTTTCAGGCTTGCTTTCCCCTTAATGAACTCATGTTAACTGTCACTGATCACCTCTTTATTTTTCACATGCCTTAGTGCAGTTTCCAGCAGGATCTGCTCCATAATCTTGCCAGGCACAGAGATGAGACTGACCGGCCAATTCTCTTGCATCAAGTAATAAATCTTTCCAGACAAAGGAAATACATTAAAAAGTTATTATCTCCCTACCTTCAAAGAAAAGCACTTAATTACAGAGTAATATTACATCAGCAGCTAATGTGGCTGGCACTAAAACATGGTGCTTGGGTACAGTCAAAAACTGCATTTCAGGAAACTTGTCAGCATAATAGAAAACCAGGAAAGTGACAGGAAACACTCATCTACATTCCCCCAGAAATGCAGCTGCATCACATACACTAAACTATCTATAGCAGCCATTTATGAAATGTGGTTGTTATATGTCCCTATCAACAAATGTTCCAGTCCCTTTAAGACTCTGTCATCCTGTTTAATTACAAGAAGCTTGATAACCAACTCATACGGTAACTACTACAAAGGTGCACAGAAGTTGTCTTCTCTTCAGCAGATATATAAAAATGATCCATCACTATTGCCTTGTACATACCAAAAGAATGTTAGCACATGGTCTAAAGCTTGAAGCAAAGGACAATTTTTTCCTATTCTTGCTAGTTTTATTTATGACAGTGCAGTTCCTTAAATGATACTGATGATGGCGAAAAAGAGTAAGAGGAGTTACTAGTCAGGGAGCCACTTAATGTGCTAAATACGTATCAGCATGCCTGCTGTTAATCATAACATGCAGCACTGGTTACATGCAGAAAGCCTTAATATATTCATAAATATGTGATTTTACCCTATCCTTCTACAAATGTAATACAAAGTACTGTATAAAGTATGGAACATTCAAAGCATCCAAAATGATTGTGTAAGATCACCTAAAGGCACATTAAATGATTAATTACTCCAGTAAATTCACCTGTAAGAAAATAATGCACTATTTTTGCTGCAGCTGCTGAAAAACAACTGTCTGTTTTGCATGGTAAAACTGAGACTCAGTAGAGACAAGCTGTTCCTGGGCAGCTGCTGTAGTTCCAGGGAGACACTCAGTAGCTGTTTGAAAGAGCTGGAAAAGGAGGATGTGGAACTTCAGCTGTGTTTGAGTGAATTCAAGGATGAGATGGCTGCAGGATTTCCTGCTACTGCATACTACTGTTACATTTCCCACTAATACATGAAAGAAGAGAGCTGGTATAAAATTTATTTTTCCTTCTAAGCTTACTGTGTCTTTTATTTTATTACATTACTTTATCACTTGTTGGTTTTGCGCCCTTGTATTTGTACCAGGAATCGTTAAACACACTTTGCATTCTCAGGAACACCAAAACCTCTCATTAGCATTCTAGCAGCGTAACCCAGTCACTGTAATTACCTTTTAAAATATCCTATTTAACTCTCTTAGCTGTGCAAAATGACAACAGTTTCTATACCTACCATAGAGGGAACCCTGATTAGATTATTTAGAAAAAGAACAATTGTGATGTTTGCAAGGCGTGACCACAGAGCAGTGTAGTTCTCCATTAAAGCAATCGAATATGTAGGAGTGTACAAAGCTGAAACTGGGTTATCACAAGATATCTAACTCACGATGTAACTTACATACACACAAGTTACATGTACATCTTTACAACAGACATGATTTCAGGTTTGCAATAAATAATCTACTTCTGCAGGATATTTCTTCTCTTCAAAAGTATGTTTTGAAACATTTCAAAATATACAGCTAATTATGAAGTTAACCTGTAGTTTTAGATCTTCCAGCCTCGGAGTCTGTGGTATTATTTAAATGTATTTCTTCTTGAAGTTATAGTACACATTTATTTCTGAACAAGAAAAGATCCCAACCAAGTGTCCTGGGCCCCAGAAGATACATACAATATGCCATCCAAATACCCATACGATATGGGTGTGCGTTTATTCAGACAAAAAAAGTATATGCACATACACAAATGGAAATTTAATTTTCTATACTTAGGTAGCTAGGCTATGTGATAGCAGTGTTGCTATGGGAACAGATTCTCAACAAAAGGAAGAGATCACTAAGCAATGACACATGACAAGCAGCACATTTTTGGATGGTTTTTGTACATTATGTCTGGGTAGATAGCAAACATGCCATTATAAGCCTTATATGCCTTGACCTATAATGAGGTTCCATTGATAATTTTGCATTATACTTATTGTTTTTAAGGATTCTACAAAGCACTACTTGCTTTCAGGTTCAGCCTTCCAGGTGTGTAAGAACTCTTTTCTCTCTTTTTTATATTCTTTACCTTTCATTCATAATTTCCTATCCCGTTATCAGGTGCTCCCCTTTGGTTTTGTTGTCCCCTAGATGTATTCATAATGGTCATCTGCTCAATCATTCTTCCCGTCCCATTGTATACCTCTTTCTTTCTTTCTCTCTCTCTTACTGTGTAAATTTTTTTCAGGACTTTTCAACGCTCTTTTGTGTATTTTGCAGCCTACTTCCTCTCATAGTGTCACCCCCTGACAAAACATGCAGCACCATTCCTTCCATTCAACACAACTAAACATATGTTTCTCCTCCTAATTTCCTCAACAGGCAACAGAAGAGATAGAGTCACTTCTCTCATGAAAAGAGGCCTCTCCTGGGAATCCTCAAGCAAAGTGCCTCCAAAAGAGTTAATTCTGGTCTCCCTGGTTCAGTTTGAGATCCGTGGTGCAGCATGACTGGCAGAGGGGAGGTGACCACCCAGGAGACCAAATGACCTCAACCAGGACTTTATCAATACTAGCAGACGGCATGTAAAATTATATGGAAATAATTTGGGGTGATCTGCAGAGAAAGTGAAACTAAGTATTCAAAGATGATAGCCTAATCCAAGTTTGGGTTGGGATACATTTCTATCACTTGCAAGCTAGTTCTGTCAGCTAAATCTGCACATGAAGTGAAATCCAATATAAAACTGGATATTATCCCAAACCCTTAAATATGCATTTGCTGCAGAATGTAGACATGGCATTCTGCATTCAAAGAGTCAAAGTTACAAAGACTGTATTCAACACTCTATATTATTTTTCTAAATAGACACTGTCACTGCTTTTTTATTCTATCTAGTAAGTGAACTACAGCAGAACAAGGTATGTTTTCAGATGCTCTTTCAAAATCCCTCAATACACCCATTTTGCAGTTTATTTTGTCTCCTGTGTGCACAGTAGCAGACATGACGCTTTCTGTAAACTGATAAGATATAACCTTTACATCTTAGTACAGTGTTTCAAAAGCTGCCATGGAATCATAGGATGGTTTAGGTTGGAAGGGTCCTTTAAAGATTGTCTAGCTCCAGCTCCCTGCCATGGGCAGGTATACATCTCCCAAAGCTTTGAAATAGGCAGCCAGGACAATGCCAGTGCAGCAGTATTCCAGAAATGTTTCATCAATTCCTTCTTTTTATATGTCCCTGAAAATTTTATTAGAGATTTTTGCAGGTCTTGACAGAAAAAGTGGTATTTCTTAATGTCTTATGTCTTAATAAGGCTTAATATACACTGAAGAACTCTATAAATGAATAAATTGTATAAATAGCATCCTGTCTTTACATATAGGAGCCACGTTGTACTCAATTTGACATTTCAAACTGTTACGCAGACATCGGCAGCGTCAAGAAAACATTCTCTGAAGTGGAAGGTAATATATTCAGCTCAGTTCTACTTTTCCAGTTTTCTGATTTCTTCTTGTTCCATGATTGTTTCTCTGCATCAACATTTGCAGGAATTTGTAAGTCAAATATAGAATTTTTAAACTGCCAGCAACTCAGGTTCCATCTGGGATCTGAACAGTCAAGCTGAGCTCCTTCTGCTACACACAATACTTACACCACCACTACCCATAAATATTGTGAAATTAGAATTCTGCAGACAGATTTTCTAATGATCTACAGGCAGAACAGAACAATTTGCTCTTTCACACTCATACTATTACTCTAATTATAATTCCCATAAAAACTAATGTTGTAAGGTAACATTTTTAAGTCTCAGTGAATCAGAATTTTAGTCAGAGAACGCTAAACTCATGTGCATACTTAATAAATATTTAAAAACCATGAGTATGAGTGGCATGTCTATATGAATATCCACTGAACAGGTGTATAACATCAATTTGGTTGAGTGAAAGTGAATTGTATGATTCACTTTTTGGCTTTGCTCTAAGAATCAAATAGTAGCTTTTTATATGATAATATAATTAACTTTTCTGTGATTTACAGTCAGTTCTCAGCGCCTGTCTGGGCTACTGTGCTGTACAAGTCAAGCACTACCCTCCTCTTAAAGGAAAAGGCATATTCATTTTATTGTAAGGAGGTAAAGTTTATGACTTCCAATGGGGTTGGTCATGGCCGCCTTTAGCCTATAATTATGAAAGGCCTAAATTGGATCAATAAAACCCAACATTCACAGTTTCACATCCAGCTGCAGACAAAGGTCTACTAATGGCTATAGCACAGTTCACAGAAACCCAGAAGACTCAACTCAAGGTTTTACAAAATTTAACATGTAACAAGAGTGGTGTTATAGTTGGCTTATACAAATAGATTTCTGAATAACTGTTTCCACTTAATGCATTCAATTAATTAAAAAAACAAGATCTGCAGTTTTCTACTGTATTTCAACTGACATTAACTTTCAAATAGAATTGTATTGCATTTTTAAGAGAGATACCATTTAATCTTTTCCACATATACTCAATTACTTCAAGTGCTGCTAACGCGTAAATGCCGCGATGTTTGCCATCGCAGTAAGATTACTCACTATAAAAGCCATTTCCCTTCTTCAACTAGAATCAAGAAAAGGTTATATTTGTCTGACAAGTACTTTAAATAGTTCCCATTTCAGATTAGATGGCTGCCAGACCACATAACAAACTGGTTCTACACTGCTTCACCTGAAACTGTTAAAAAATGAGGCTCATTTGGAAAATTGACACAATATAGAAAATAAATATCAGAAATGCAAATAGCTCGGTTAAAGTGAGTTTCTCCCTTTTGTTTTGATCAAAAAGAATGACATATCCTTATGTGAGTTATTGTGTGAAGAAGGAAAAAAAAAAGTGCCGGGTATTAATAAAATCAACTTTGCAAAAGGACTTAAAACGCCAAAATAGCTTCTAAGTATGTTCTAAGATGCCAACAACAGCCTTACATACCCAACTACCTACCAAAATAGGGAATTTCCATACCTGTAATGAATTCAGATTCTTCAATGAAAATTGCTCACTGTGGCACTGTTAGCCTTAGTTTTTCAGATTTTTGACACCTCCCTCCTCAACTTACAGAAGCCTGTTTTTCCTCAGAAAAAAACACACTTTTAAAGCAACATTCTACTTGAATGCATGAAATCCCACCTCTGTCTGTGTGACAGAAGCAGAGTAAGTCAATGTTGTCACATCCAGCTTATTACAAAGATATTCCACCACATTACAAATTGTATTCTATGAGTATTCCTTACAATATCGCTGAGGTTATTAAATTTTTTCCCTACCCAGCTACATGCATTTAGAATCCCTCAGAAAACTGTCTCTCTCTGTAATTTATCTTCTTAGTCAATATAACATAAAGTGTGCAGTCTTACAAAAGACACTGCAGGTACAAGCATTACCTGAGGCATAAACATCAAACACCCCGGCTGCAGCTGGGAGGATTTTGAATGGGTATGTATCCACAGACAAAAGGTTTGCTCAGCAGAGATGGCAAATATATCTTACTCAGAGATGGCAAATATTAAACTAAACAGTCAGTAAAACTGGAAGTAAACATTGTCCCTTCACTCTACTGTAGATACACAATATATCCCTGAACACCTAATGTTTCAGAAAATCCACCAACTCTCGAAGTGATGAAGGATTTTGCAGTGTTTTGCTCCTTTTGGGGAATTTAACACCAGATGGCATACCACACCATGAAATGTGTAATGAGGTGTAAGCAAACATTGCTTGCACTAGGCCAAACTCGTCATTTAAGAAGCTCCTTAAACCAATATAGTAACACTCCATATGAGCTTCTTCTCTTATTTTCACAAGGTATGATTCAATTCTGTTTTTCACAGGTGGCTGAAGGATCCTGAGGTGATATAACAGTATTAAATACACTAGGTCAGCTTCTGAAAAAGGCCCTTGAAGAATAAATTTAATACAGTATTAGCAGGTAGATGTTTCTCTTCAATTTACTACTAAATTATTACTATCTGGTTTTATTATATAAAAACATCTATTACATTAGCTGATGCTAAAATATAGTTCAATATCCACAGGAAGGTCATAAGTATTAAGTTATGCTTTTCTTTCACAACTTTTTGCAAAATAACACCACCATGTTTTAGTTTCACTACTGAGGCACCCCTGTATAAAAAAAATGTTAATTCACAATTTATAGCATTGAATGCCATTACCAAATTTGGAGCTCAGAACTTATAGCAGCACAGTGATTTTTTAATATTAAAAATTAGTAAGACTATATAGTTGAACTGTAGTTCTCCAGACCTCATTTTTTCATAAGTAATATCTGATCACTTAATGACAAAATAAACCACAAAGCTCAGAAGCTAAGCAAGCATTTTCAACTGATGCCTCAATCAACTAACATGATATAAATGTTCATACACATGCTGTAGGTAAAGACGTGAGAATAAAAAGAATTATCAACTAAGTAAAATATTAGATAAAACACATTAATTTTTCTACACAAGCTAATTTTTTCACTTTATTGAACAGAAACCATATCAGAAACTACTTGTATTTAATGAACCTGTCATCAACACATTTTTCCTTCCTTCTTACAGAAATACGATTATTTCTAAAGATGTTTCTAAAGATTTTATTACACTGGAGCTATTTACATCAAGTCTTAGTCTTAATTTTATGATTCTATAAGGTTTTTTTCTTTAAAATGCAGATGCTGGTAGAATTTGTATATATTTTTGTGTAAGGTATCCAGTTATCAAAGGAAGAATTCACGCAAAAATAAAAATAAACCTTGACCCTATTACACAGCCTTCATTTAGTAGTTTCCCTGCAGTCCTTGGCAGCACAGTTAGATTTCATGAATATGGAAAAAAAAGGTACTTAAGAGGGATTTTATTACACTGGAGCTATTTACATCAAAAAGATTTTATTACACTGGAGCTATTTACATCAAGTCTTAGTCTTAATTTTATGATTCTATAAGGTTTTTTTCTTTAAAATGCAGATGCTGGTAGAATTTGTATATATTTTTGTGTAAGGTATCCAGTTATCAAAGGAAGAATTCACGCAAAAATAAAAATAAACCTTGACCCTATTACACAGCCTTCATTTAGTAGTTTCCCCGCAGTCCTTGGCAGCACAGTTAGATTTCATGAATATGGAAAAAAAAGACAATAAAGATAATAAACTCTGGTTTAGGGATATGTTAATAACTCTTTTTACTTTTGCATGAGTAGTCTTTAATAATTTTCAAGCTTGTCTTGCTCTGCAACAAGACTACCGTGCTGAACAATGCAGATAAGAGACACAAGGGTGTCACTGAACTGGCATTATATAGAACTGAAACATCGCTCCAATAATTTTTAACAGTAATCTCTTCTAATCACAATGGATCCTATGGTGAAAGCTTTACTGCTCAAGGTTTGGAGCTTTCCAGGCAACCAGAATATTTTTCTCACAAGGCAGCTACTAAGTGTATTTTCAGATCTGTAAATAAATGTCTATGATTCACCTATGTATTATCTGTGTTGCATGGCTGCATAAAAATGTTTAAATTAGACCTGTATTTCACATGCCTTTTAACAGCTTGAGCATGCTTAATCTAGCTGGCAGAGTATTTTTAAGCTACACGGATGTCGAATGCATGAATCCTGTAATAAAATGCAAAATAATCTTTCAGTAAGGATTGGCATGCACTTCTTTTTATCTTTACCCTTAAGAATAAAAAAAGCAGAGCATCTCCTTTCAAAATGGGAGCTAAAGTAAGACCATGTAGGGAAAATAATTCACTCAGTGGAAAACAATGCTTATAGTTTCCTTCATATAAAGGCAAGGAGATGAGAGTTAAGACATAGAACAAAATGCAATTTTTTCTGGAAAAGAAAAATAATTTTTAGAACTTAATTTCATCTAAACTGAGACCAAAACCTAAAATGTTTTAAATGACAATGTAATTGCAAGACAGAGTAGTTATATAGTTGCCATGGCTGCCTTCAAATGCCTTGATATGCTTTCCTTTCTTTATATTTAATCTTAACTCTGAACTAACTCTGAATTTATCTGTGTTACTGCCGTATCAGCTGTTTTTCTTCAGAAGCCTGTTCCACTTCTTTATCTCTTAAACTGTTACGGCCAGAAAACCTTGGGACAATAAACTACACTGTTCAATGTTTCAATCCAACCTGCTGCATGTTAAAAACAAGACTGGAAAAGAGAACTTTAACATCTAGTTCTTTTGCTATGCAAAAATAACTGTGGTTAAACAGTTACAGTCTTACCGATTTTCTTAGCATGGTTTTTCTTCTCTCTGGGTAGAAAAAGCCTAGAATAAGACTCTAACTGTATAATGATTTTCTCCACTAACACAGGAAAAAAAGCCCATGGTGTTCTAAGTACAGTTAGGCAACCAACATACTGACCATAGCTATTCTGGTAGCAATAGCACCTTACAAAGATGTGGGCTCCATAAAGAGAATGTGGTTAAAACTGCATCATTCTAGGTCAAACTGTCAAAAATAGCTTTCCCTCAAACACAGTAATCAGGCTTGTATTTGTATGTTGAAATTACAGGCAGTTTTGCATTGCAAACAACTTCGTGGCAAACCAAAAATAAAGGCTTTTTTTTTCATTCCAATACACACATGCTGATTTATGTGTCCTTTTAGTAGAAAGAAGTTTCCTCTGTCCTTAAAATAAAACAATCCTTTAGTATAATATGTAGGGACTCTGAAATGACAAAATAGTAGCTTGGGTAATGTCATCTAAAGCTAACCTCCCTCCTGTCATACTGCTGTGGCTGTAACCAACACAAGGCCTTGAATTCCATCATTTTTAAAGAAAGATGTTGGCTTGTACTACTCACCAATGGGCTTCAGTTTCCAACAAAATTACACTCCTACTCAGCCAGTTTAGTGTCTGCCATTTTTCCCTGTGACCTAAGAGGCAAAATGGAAGTTGGAAGACTGGTCAGCTTCTTCATGAGCAATTGATGCTAACAGATTATTAATGAATGTTCACAGTTGTGTGGTCATAGCCTTAGGGTACTTTTAACATATTTCATACAAAAATGATGTTTTAATTGTAGCATTATGTCCTTGGATTGACTATAAGAACTCAATTACAAATAATAAGTATCAGGGAGATCTAGCTCTAATCCTAGTCAGCACCCACATACATACAGCTACGTAAGATGACAATTATCAATCAGTTTGGGAAAACTTCATTTTACTTGTGTTATCCTAGTTAGTGATCATGTCGAATTTATAAGCAGAAAATGTAAGGATGCAAAAAGATTCAGAGATAATAACATAGCCCTGGACTAATGACATACTCTGTACTACAAGGACAGCAGTCTAGGCTTTGAGGGTAACTACCACTAACTATTCTAAGGTCACAGTAGCACAACCATATGTGCAAACTTTAAATAGCGAAGAACAAAGAACATGAAACCCAATGACCAGATTAAAACCCCACTATTTCAGAAATCACTGAAACTCTGTGCTTTGTACTTTACCATTTCAAGCCCAGATTTTCAGTCTTCTGTTAGCAATCAAGGTATACAATTATAGGGAGAGATTTTTCAAAGAAGTCAGCACTTTCCACTTAGGATAGAAAAGGAAGTAGATAAGTTTCCTAAAATTCTGATCAACCAGAAATTTCCAAGCAGTTTATGTATTTTTTAAATACCACTGTTTAATTTCAGGGCCTAAATATGAATTAACCTCTTGTGAAAAATGGTCCTTGATGCAGTGGGGAGAATAGCTATTTGAAAAACATTTTCCTTTAAAACACGGTTGTAAAAACCTAGAACCACTCCAAGCAAGTTGTCATCTAGTCTCTTACTGCAACCACAGCACTGCAGTGACTGTACTGGAGCTACCTTATTTGCAGAAACAAAAGCCCTACAGATTTGCCAACATAAAAGTAGAGATTTGTGGCATGCCAATTAGGTGCACTCATTAGCTTCACATCCTTAATAAATGCTAGATAGCTAAAGATCTTCTGGATTTATCCTGCCAATACTGATTCCTGTCTTTCATTGTAAAGGGTGTATTTCTTTTTAACATTCCAAGTGTATAAATCAGGAAAGAGCAAAAGCTGAAATGTTGGTCACAGTGCAAAGCTGATTAATGAGGAAACAAAAGAAGATAATGGACATGCTTGGATTAGGAATCTGTTCACAGTAGCAGATAGAATACCTTTCAATTAATAAACCCTATATACCCAAAACTGATGCTTAAGCATCATCCATTCTTTGTGCAACAAACTCAAATAAACCTTCATTTTAAAATGCTACAGAACCAAAAAGCAGATCTTAGGTGAATATATTTTTAGCAGATCTTTGCATGATCACCAGATGAACTATCAGTATTTGGATAGATAGTATGAATTCTTTACCTTTTAGAGGAAAGCAGTCTTTCCCCTACTCCATTATAAAGCACTACGTGTACTGCAAACAAATTCGTCCCAAAATGATTGGATTTACCAGAGAACAAAAATTATTCAGTTACAAGCCAGCTTGAAGAACAATCTGAATCTTACCAAAATGATTTCCTGAAAATCCTTTTGCTCTATCACATTCTGGAGACATTGAGGCCCCAAAGATCAAAACATCTCAAACTCATAGTATTAGTTCAAGCTTCTTACTGATCCTGTGCTGAACATCGCAGTTTGAATTTGAACAGATCTCCTCTACCCTCTCTCAGTTTATTTTACTCTTCTGAGGAAATAAAGAGCAGAAGACTACTACTGCTCAAGAGTGTAGTTCGTGCAGCTATGAAATTGCTGAGCACTTTCTTTTAGCATGTTTCAATTTAACTTTACAAACAGTGTTCTCCATTTTTTGCACTCATTGCAGACTATGTATTTAAAACACATTATATTCTCCCACTAAAGAATTATTTGTTCTCATTCTTTTTCCTAAAATAAATTCAAGTTTAAGTACATTGTTATTATGGATGGCTAGGAAAGTAGAACACATAGGTCTAGAACTTTTAAGTGCTCTTTCCCTAATTAAGTTATTCACATTAAGTTAAAAACTTTCACTTAGGAATTTGCAGAATGATATTGCTATGGCAACGTTAGAGAAGTGAGTCCAATTATTGGAAAGCTTCATTATGCAGACTTCTTGCAGTATGACAAGCAGTTCAGTTTTGGGCCCAGTATTGCTTATCACAACCAAGAATGAGGGATTAAAAGAACTATGCAAGGTGCTCTGTTGGACACTGCAGATATTCACATATTTAATGCTGGCCTAGAAACAAACTCGAAATCAAAAGTAAAGCATTTAAGACTACACTGAGCAGACTACCAGTATCTTTTTCAAAAGAACGCCAGTGAACTCCCTCAGTAAAGACCAGCATGCAACGGCAGCAGAAGAGGGAGACATTTCTGAAGTCTGCCATTCTTTGAGATGTCGTAAATTCATGGACCAATATGTACAAAGTGCAGTGAAAATCACCAGAGTAAGCCAGATTGGACTCCAATTTATTGCAAATTGAATTTATTACCAAGAGTAGAGATTTTCATTCTGCATAGCAAAGATTTTCCAGTAACTCTCTAGAAAGGTTTAAATAAGCTGGAACCATTTGTTCAAGAAAAATTGTATCTCTAGAAGTGCCATAAATGCCCAGTGTCATTTTATCCCCAGAAAATGCAAATGAATAAATTTAAATATCTAATACCAGAAAGAGACTTTACATATGAAGAGACATATGTCAACTATACCAGGCTTAACTGAATACCATATGCCATGAAGACAAGACTTGCATTCATATGCATATGCAAGTAGTGTGACATTTTGTTTTTATATCAAATTAATAATTTAACGGTTGAAGAAATAATGGAGTAAGGGTAAAAGATTATTAATTAGATTAGCTTTTTGCATTCTCATTACTTAAATTTAAAAATATTTTCCTCTTTTATAGGTCTTTTATATTCTTACCTTATAAGGTAAGGATAATTCTTATAAAGGATAAAGGCAAGCTTACGGATAAACAGAGGTATCTGTTTTTGAAGATTTTTGAAGATTTAGAAATAGATCCTACTTAATAAAATCCTACCAGACCAAAGCCACCCTAGACTTCATTTGAAAACCTGATGTTTAAAATCACAGAATGGAAACTTCCAGTTATATTGAAAGCCACACTATCCAATGGCTACTGGGACTCCAAGGAGGCAGTAAATCTCTGCTCTTCCATGTACCTTTCTGGAGCTGGGGCAGCACTGTCTTCCATACAGCCTTTCCCTCCTGAACTTTTGAAAACTGGAACCATGATCTTGCACTTTATTTACTGAACTTTCTCCGTACTTGCTCATCACTGAAGGCTGTCGTTATAGATTCTCTCCCTGCGTAGTTCCATGCCAAAAGGCACGACTATTTGTGAACCTTTGCAGCAGCAGAGGTTAAACAGGGATACTAATAGCAATTCAAGGCATGTGTTAACATTCAGGATCTTGAGCAGAATTCTTTTGGCAAGCAAGATGGCAAACAAGAATGAACTGCAAATATTATGTACGTTAGTCCTAGATGATCATATCCAGCAGAATAAAATGAGCAGTGATTCATTCACTTCTTTTTTTTTTTCATTTTAATTTCCCCTCTCAATGATTTTCCAAAACTAGAAGAATTCCTTGGGCTGCTTTCATGAAGAGAACCGTACTTTAGTTTTTTATCTGGCATTTATTTTTGAAGGATCAATGAGTAAATGATGATATATATTTGCATATCTATCAATGTGGGGAAAAAACCTGGAATATTAATTAATGATGGTATTGTAGTGGGGATGATGTAGGGATTAAGAAAGAATGATTTTATATTCTAAAAATTGAATGAACAAAAAGACGCTCAGCAAATAGAATACTGTCACTAAAATATAAAGTCAATTTGGTATGTGCTAACTAAAGTGCTAACTAAAAATCAGCCAAATTTAACTATTAATTTTTGCCTTGGTAAAACACAGTGATTACCTATCCTTACCATAGCTCTTCTTCAGTTTACTGTTTATTGCAACACACTGTTCATTAATATAGCGTAATTAATCTCTCTACAATAATATTTTATTGACGCATGGCTGTGTGTGGGAACAGAAACTACTTGTTAACCATTGTTATGATCCTTCTAATTTTTGTAGTAGGAAAATATCTGGCTTAAAAAACAATGTGTACCCACAAGTGTTTGCAGCTTAACTATTTAATTTATATATTATTCTAAGGATTGTATTAGCTGGACTTCGATTTGCTAAATTCTAAATTTAACTGGCATTTGGAAGATTTATATAGTACTTGCGTGTCAGTTGTAACCTTGACTCTTCATTCACACAATTCTCCTTTTTGCCCCACATGCCTTTTTTCAGGCAGTCAACTCAAGAAGTTAAACACCACAGTAGCTGGGAAATACTACACAGGTTGAGTAACATATATCAGCTTTTGTAATTACAAAAAAGCAGAGAAGTACAAACGAACATTTCCACACGTTTTCGGCAAACAAGCAAGCTAAAGTAAGTGAAGTAACTATGAAAACATCATCCTATCATTGGAATTTCAAGAACAGCATAAGCAACTTACATTCCCTTTTTTCTCCATCCCACACAAATTCTCTTGCTAATCTTCCATTATATTTCCATCTAGAGAGGAACTCTCACAGGTGTCCAGAATATACACACATAAGAATCAGAATGAAGAATGTAGAATTAGAGTAACCAGAGTTCTCCATTTTTCAGATCACGCTTGATCTTGATCCCACCAACTTAGAAACTGAAGTGCCATTATGTGCTTTATAGAGTTCTTTATTCCACTTGTGCTTCAGAAGAGGAACTGTGTTAGGTGGATTTAAAGTATTGCTCTTTTTTATATGAACAAAAGCAGTCTTCTTCATTCTTCCTGTTCTGTTGAAGTAGTTTCCTTTCTTGCTCTGGTGACAGCCATACAATCTCCTAATTCACATGTGATGTATGTTGGCTTATAAACTACATTTATTTTTATATAAATGACTATAGATGTAATTTGTAAATCTACATGCTGGAAATATGCACCACTTTTACTTAACTTTTCTGATAAGCTCAGGTGAATCCTCTTAGAAATGGAGATAATATTACTCAAATATTTCATTTTTAAAATGAGCTGATGGTTAAAAACTTTCTAAAACCCATGGTTATAAGCACCCCTGGAATTGAAATCAATGATAATCTTTGACCTTAATAAAAAAATAAGTCCTATAAATTCAAGATAATAATTAATTCCTACATCTAAAGAAAGAACACCAAGTGACTGAACAGGATAATTTAGCACAGAGTTAGAATTAAGTTCTTTCTTTATCTGCCACGTGTAAGGAAAGAACAACAGCCACAGATTACTGTCATGCTCCTCAATTTTAGATAACTTGAAGAGATATTCCATAATCCTTTACTCATAACAGAGATGATCCTAGCTCCAGAGTTGCTCATGGAAGTGCTCCATATATTTAGCATATAATGAGGAAAGAGGTTTCGGGCAAGACAAGTATATAGGGAAAAGGAAGGTTATTAAGTTCTTCAAGAATTATGTCTGTTGGTAAATGACTGCACAATTAAGTGTGCTGTATCTTTTGTAAAGGGAAGTGATTTTGAAACAAAGCAATTTCTAACAGAACTCAGGAACCCTACTTTCTTGACAGGTCTATGCTATACTATTCTACTTCATAGTATTAATATAGATCCTCCAAATCCTAGCTAGGATTGTTCAACATTTTGCCACAGCCTTCATGCTGCTAATAAACAAACTAACTAGATTAATGCTAGTTTGGATAGTCTTAAAAATGCTGCAATACGATAAACATATCCATGAAGTAATCTCTTACAGAGTTTTGATACCTCAACGTGCTTCTGAAGACAAAAGCTCAGAAAGTTAACTGTTTTTTCATAGGATACTTTAAGTCAGACCAGCTGGCAAAACAATTAAAAAATTTTTACTTGCTAAAGTCTTCACTTCATTTTCTCTCTTACTCTTGATTTTTTATAAAGCTTTCACTTAAAGATTATTTGTAATAAACAGAAAAAGAAGAATTTACTTCAAACAGCAGTAAATTGGGTATGTCTCTACACAACAGGATACTTTAAAGTCAAAATCAACATTCCAACCTTAATGCATGTTGTACATCTTTTTGTTACTTGTAGAGTACATCTTACCTTTATTTTTGTCAATTACGTGCATAATCTTAAACATTATTTTCACTGTGAATTGCTGCTCCTCATGAAACGGCAAAAAATAAAAAAAGAAATGGTCACATTCTATTTTCTTAAGGTCATAATATAAATTGTCACAGCTGTTACTATAGAAACAGAGTGGATTTCATCATTCTAATGCATGCAGCGATAATTGTTTTTATTTCAGTCTATGGATAGGTAGTTAATGGTGCCAGCTGCAGTTAGCACAGACACAGACTATTGTCATCTAAGCACAAAGCGCTGTCTCCTGTTCTGTCACTGTGAGCTTTCCTAACCATCAGCAATTCATAGGGGAACATTCAGGCAGAACGAAGAGCTGTTCACAGGCCTTCCTTCTGTGGCTGAAATAAAATTCCCTGCAGGAATTATGTTTTCATATGAAAAACAAATAAATGAGGCACAGCACAGAGTGCTGCTTCAGATTGCCCCATCAGGTCATTGCAGAACAACCCGTTTCTACCTGGCAGCTTATAAAATTTGGGTAGTATTGAGAAAAGGCTCAGTTGACATCCTATCCATAATGCAAGCTTTCTCCAAAAAGAACAGCTAGGTATCATAAGCTTACAATTAACACAGGTTTCTATGCAACTGCATATTTTAACCTTGATATTATAAACAGATCAACAGGTATTAAGTAAATGTAAAGACTGCAATTCTGTGAGATCACAGCTACTACACGTATGCCCAAATTTATGCTCATTTAGAATATACAAGTGGATAGTAACATAAAACAAAATCATAACTGAAAGCAGTATGGGCTAAGACGACTACTATCCAATTCCAATCCCTACCCAAAATCAGGTTGCAACAGTTTTAAAACTGATATACTCTAAAATAAGCAGTTAATGGCCCCACAGAACCTTATGAAAGGTAGGGCTCATTGGTGGTTTTGGATGCCATCTTTCCTAACCCACAAACACTCACACTGGCCACTACTGACAGCTTTCTTCCATGTATTATATCAAACTTGAGCTATGCCTCAATTTAGGAAGTGTACCACACTTTTAGTTCCTCTGGATATTTATTTCACAGAACCATGAAGGGGCTGAGGTTTGGAGGGGCCTCTGGAGGTCATCTTGTCCAACCCTTCTGCTCAAGCAGGGTCACCTAGAGCAGAGCACATCCAGGCACCCTGTTCTGGTACTCAGTCACTCACAGTAACAAAAGGGTTTCCTTATGTTCAGACAGAACCTCCTGTGTTTCAGTTTGCACTCATTACCTCTTGCCGTGCCACTGGGCACCACTGAAAAAAGCCTGGTTCCACCTTCTTTACACCCTCTGTTCAGAGACTTATGCCCACTGAAGAGATACCCCCAGAGCCTGCTCTCTTCTGGGCTAAACAGCCCCAGCTCTCTCTCTGTCTTTCCTCACAGGAGAGATGCTCCAGTCCCTTACACCAGACCGTCTCCAGTAGCTCCATCTCCCTCTTGTAGTGGGCAGCCCAGAACTGGACACAGTGTGGCCTCACCAATGCTGACCAGAAGGGAAGGATCGCCTCCCTCATCCTGTTGGCAGCACTCCTCCTGACGTAGCCCAGGATATCATCAGCCCTCTTTGCTGGCACTCGTTGTCAACCTGCCACCCATCAGCACTCCCAGACTCCTTTTCGTAAAGCTGCTTTCCAGCCAGTCAGCCCCCAGTATGGACTGGTGCCTGTGGTAGTTCCTCTCCAGGTGCAGGGCTTTACATTGCCCTTTGCTGAATGGTGTGAAGTTCCTGTCCACCCTGTTTCTTCGCCCTGCTGAGGTTGTTCCGCTTGGCAGCACAACCCCCTGGTGTACCAGCCACACCTCCCAGTTTGGTATCACCAAGAAACTTGCTGAGGGCCTTTGACATAGTCTCCCATTGTATCCTTAGAGCCAAAATGATGAGATATGGATTGGTAAAGTAGATTATGAGGAGAGCAGAAAATCATCTAGACCATTAGGCTTAAAAGGTTGTGATCAGCAGTACAAAGTCCAACTGGTGGCCAGTTACTCATGGAGTCCTTCAGAGGCAAATACCAGGACCAATACTGGTCAAAGTCTTTATTAGTAAACTAGATAGTAGGGAAGAATACAGTTTGGACAATGGGGAGAATGGCTGATATGCTGGAGGTTACAGTCACTGTTCAGAGAGACCTCAACAGGCTGAAGAAAAGGGCTTTCAAGAATTTCATGAAGTTCAACAAATGCAAATAGAACAGTACAGACTGTGAAATGACTGGACTGAAAGAAGCTTTGCAGTGAAGATCTCAGAGGCCAGTGAGCTGAACATGAGTCAACAGCATGTTCTTGCAGTGAAGAATGACAATTGCATGCTATGCAAAAGCAGAGCCAACAGGTTAAGTGCAGGACATCCAAGGAGAAGCTGAGAGTACAGGATTTGTCCAGCTTTAAGAAGAGAAGGCTCACGGAAGACTTCAACTACCCTGTGACAAGGAACAGAGAAAACGGAGCCAGACTCTTCTTGGAGGACAAGACCCAGCTTGGAACATGAAAAGTTATGGCCACATCAAAATGTATTTTTTTCAGCACAAAGGTGGTAACACAGTAGACCAGGATCTTTTTTTTTTTTTTTTTTTTTTTTTTTTTTTTTTTTTTAATTGAATTTAACTCAGTTCTTCTTTAGCCATTTCTCTCTGTGTGTATTATTTATTTTTTTTTTTTTTTTTTTTTTTTTTTTTTTAACTGAGAAGATGACCAAATACTGGAAGAAGCTGCCCAGAAAAGTTGTGGAATCTCCATTTGTAGAGATAATCAGAACTCATTGATCTAGGTGATCCTGCTTGAACAGCAGGTTGCACAAGATGACCTCCAGCAGTCCCTTCCAATCTAAACCATCCTATGATTCTCTGATAGTTTGTACACCTTTTGTTTGACATCTCTCCCCCACCCTCAGATTGATCCAGTAAGCATTTGCCAGAATAAAGCCAACCTGAGAAAACTTTAAATGTTTAACTTATTTTCTAACAGAGGACTTTTGAATACTAAGTCTCACCTGAACACTGAAGTTTTGCCCAAATGAGGTCTAAGCATCATGTGAAACAACAGCAAAACAAGCTCTGTTGTAACCTGTGCTCTCTGACAGTATGAGAGAATGTTGGTTTTGGTAATAACTTTCTGTTAATTCTCTAAACTGGCTCTTTTCAGGATTATTTGAAGAACAGGAAATCACATGTGAATGGATATTCCCCAGGTGTTGGCATTGTACTCATTTACTTCAGATGTGTTCTACAATTTGCTGAGCTGAGCAACGTGAGCGGAGTGCTCCTTCTTAGTGTACAGTTAATAAGGAATAACTCTTACTCATATTAAAAGTATTGTTATCGCTTTTACTAAGATTTGGCTTGAACCATGAAAGATTTATTCCCAATCAGTTAATCTTAGTTCATGTTAATTTGGTTATAATTAATGGAAGTTATGGAAAATATTATCTCCTTGTAAGAGATGCAGCTATTGTGTGGTTTAAATATTAATGAGCTTATTGTTTATAAGGACAACTGCAATGCTTAATGTAGATTAGCCAAGCAGACAGTTGTTTTTCTTAAAATTAAGGTGCTTCAAATCAATAGGTTTACAGGTTAACTGTAAAGCACTATTTTCTGTACTTAGACTTCCTTGCTTAAGACCACTGAAGTACATAAATTCTACACAGGATTGTATTTCCCTCTGACATATGTCTGTGCAATTTGGTTCTGAAAATCTCTCAGAAACCAATAATACTATATGAAAAGCGACTGGTTTTTCTTGTCAGCTTGCCCAATTTAAAACTGACAAAAATGCTGTAATGAATTAGAGCAGTGTAGTATCAAAAATAGACGTTTATTCAAAGTACTACGAAAACTGAATTATTACTAGAATTATACTTGGAAACGTCTGTTTAGAGGTCCCATCTGTGAATACAGCAAATTATAACAGACAAAATGTTGATGCTGGTTAAATTCATGAATAGCAATAATGACATTAGCTGTTGCTGGACAGATAACACACAGTCACCAAGCCACATAGCTCCTGTACAGTTCTTTCATGAATCTTTTCTCCTCAGATCCTAAGAACTGTAACGTACAGATTCTTAGTCATGAGGTTTTGTGTAACATATCCCTGCATGTCTCTGACTGCTGAGGTTTTCCCAGTTCCTCTGGGATTCCTCTCTGTTATTCGTACGTATGTACATACATACCCTACTTATTTTGTATTTAGGTCACATCAGCTGTGCATACACAGCAGCACCAAACAGGTCACCATATGTCCAAAAATTCCACATATGTTTGTTATGCATGTACATTCTGAAATGTATTTGATTTACTATGATGAGAATATACATTTGTTCAGAAATACAGTAATTAAAAATAATTTTAGCAGTGTATCAGGAATACCATCAGTACAGTCTTTTGGGGGAACATTGGGCTTACTGCATGTGTGCCCCATAGAGCATATACAAACACAACTTCCTAGTAAATCTCAGGCAAATATGATAGCCCGATATTTTCTGAGCCTTCTTTTTGGCAGCCAGCCAGCCTGGAAAGATTCTGCTTCAGCCCTAAGAGCTATATTTGGTAATAACTCACTTCTCAGCAAGTATATATAAAACTATGTGAGAGGAAAAACAAGGTTCTAATTCTCACATATTTGAGAAAAACCCAGTGGAAAGAAAACCGTGAGTGTGCTCTGCAAATGCGGCTTGGAGCATGAAGTTGGAAACGAGTGTAACTACGACTCCTGTTCCTCAGGCCCTGGCACATTTGCCCACAGCCTGGCTCATTTGCTCAGGCCAGGCATTGAGCCGTGACTTGGAACCGAAACAAAGTGTGGTCAGTGAAGTCCTGGATTTTTTTTATTTTTTTTCTAAACAAGTGTCTGCTTTGAGCAAGTATGGCTAAAATAAATAGACCATAAGAGGAAGAGAGTAATTTAGGCATATTTCAGCAGTCAGCTTGGCTCCCATGATACTTTGTTATGGACAGATGTTAAATGCTTCACCTTTTTTAATAATTCTAAAGCATGTCACAATATACTGTTTTCTAAGATGCATTTAACCAGAATGCACTGTGTGGCAGACGTGAAAACAAGGTAAGAACAGATAGCATACAGTGATATAAGGCACAGCAGTACAATTAGAATTTGGACAGCAATAGGCCATCAATAGTGGCGTGCTTTTCACATTCCAAATATCAAGTAGTGAGATCCTTGTGTTTCCCCAGGTCTCCAGCTGCACAGGTAACCAGGCACACACATATAATATACAGCTATCGATATAAGAACAGCAGGAAAAGTGCCCTTCCTCCAAAAAGGAGCAAAACTCAAGCACGGAAAAATGACCTGTAACTTTTCAAGACAAGCAATCTGTGCAATTACAGGCAATTTTTTTTATGAACTATAAAATTATACAAGGCTGAACGAATGAATTCAAAGACAAGCCACCTGGAAAAAATTCACTGCAAAATTCTTCTACTACTTACACAGTGAGCATCTCTTACTAATTTCAAGGAAAGTACATGAGAGAATGTTTGGCTTGTTGTTGTTTTGTTTTTTTTTTAAATAATGTTAATTAAATATACAACTTCAGAGAGTATCTCACTTTTGAACTACTTACACAGTGAGCATCTCTTACTAATTTCAAGGAAAGTACATGAGAGAATGTTTGGCTTGTTGTTGTTTTGTTTTTTTTTTAAATAATGTTAATTAAATATACAACTTCAGAGAGATTATTCTGACATATGTTGTTGCTACATGGAACATGCCTGAACGACAGGGAAAAAACTGTTATCTTTTATGCTTATTCCAGCACAGAGTTGTCATTTAACATCCTGACTGGGAAAGAAAAAAAACATTTAAAAAATCATTATTATTCGGTCAAACAACTATTCACCAAGTTTATGGCATTTACATATAGGTTACTTAATGAATAGTGACTACTTGAATTCTTTCTTAAACCTTCTTGGGACTCCAGACTAAGCCTTCACAGAGCATTGCAGACAATAATAGAAAAGACCCAGTTCTTTGTGAAATCCAGACAGATTTTGCATACATAAGAAAATCAGCTCGCTTTCTTACAGGTGTCTTTTGTGGGCAGCTCGTAATTTTCCTGATAGCTTTTGTGCTTTCATTGTATTTCACTATCCTTGGAGTGGTGAGGAACACAACAGACAGGAACAGCCTCACATGTATCAAATTCATCTGGCCATCCAGAAAAAAACTGCTAGCCTTTTATTTAGGATCTGCTGCAACAGCACTGCTCCTGCCCTTCTATATCTGACACCTTCTTTCAAGCTGTTATCTTTCTTCACTCGTCCTCCTATCACTGTTAGCAATAGATGAGCTTTGGTTACCACAATATTTATGTTTTATCACTAAGCATGCAAGAGCAACCAGGAGCAATTGCCTGTGACTTTAGTAGAGTTACTGCATTCAGCTGCCAATAACTGGAAACCCATCCAGAAAGTAGCACTTATATGAATAGTGTGATTGATTTTCATCAGCCCATGGCATAAATAAAAATGTAACATTTTGCAAATATATCTAAGGATTTTTAGAGGGGAAGGTAAATAGGACAAGATGTTAACCATTTATTTCATGATAATGCACAGAATTATCAGGTCATTTCAAGTTTATACTGTTTAAATTAATCCAGTTCTTCAGAGCAGTAACCTTTGTGTTTTTTCTACGATGACTTTCTAAAAACCAGCGATCTATACAGACATATATTTTCAGCAAGATCCATCAAAAATACTTATTTGTCATTTCAAGTGTTTCTTCTACAATTTTAGTCATTAATACATTCAGTGAATGAACATTAAAAACTATTATACATAGTAAAATATAGCAAGGAATCTTACAGACATTCAAGTAGAAAGATAAAATCAGATTATTTGGATCTTTTTCCACTAAGATGGCAAAAACTGATTAGGACGGCAAGTATACCTGGTTATACAATCAGCCTACACTTCAAAATGGAAATGGATGATTTTCTCACACCATCAATGTAATTGCACCAAAATGATATTTTACATTTCTAAACTCATCATCACAAGGTCAAACATGATTTTTTATTTCTTCACAGCTGCATCAATTATAGTCAATATTTTCAGAATTCTACTGACAAATTTTCTGCATGGTATGGAAAATAGAACTTGGGAATCACTGAAGGCGGACTCTGGTAAACACTGAGTATGCATTTGTTGCAGGAGATGTAGAATTTCAGCCCCAAGTAAATTTTTTTTTTTTTTTTTAATTTTTACAATAAAAACTTTTACTGTAAGTATTCACAAAGAGGTTCATCAGGGCTACAGCATTCCTGCAGCAGTCACTTCTGTACAGTTCCTATCCCAAATTTCTGTCCCTTGTGCATCATAAAGCTGAGTGAGACACGTTGCCATGAGTACAGGCAACATGCACAAGTGTTACCAGATGTTAAACGAGGATGCCTGATGTGCTGAAGCTGACTGAGCACACAACATTACCTGCAATAATCCTAACAGAGAGTGCAGAGAGAAACCTTTTGCTCACAGAACTAGTGGATGGTTGAGGTTGGAAAGGACCTTGAGGTTTTGTCCAACCCTCTTGCTCAAGCAGAGTCCCCTATAGCTGGTTGCCCAGGAGTGTGCCCAGACAGCTTTTGAGCATCTCCATGGATGCAGACTCAGCCTCTGGCTAACTTGTTCCAATGCTCAGTAATTCACACAGTAAGAAAAAACAGGGTGGAAAGAAAAAAAAAAAAAGTGTTTCCTTGTGTTCAGACAACCTCCTGTGTTTCAGTGTGCACACACTGGCCCCTGTCCACTGAAATGGACACCGCTGAAAAAGAGCCTGGTTCCATTTTCTTTACACCCTTACTTCTGAGATTTATGCCCATTGAAGGGGTGTCCCTGGAGCCTGCTCCCTTCCAGGCTAAACAGCCCCAGCTCCCTCTGTCTTCCCTCACAGGAGAGATGCTCCAGTCCCCTAGCAATGTTCATAGCTGTTTGCTGGACTCTCTCCCATAGCTCAATCTCTCTCTTCTACTGGGCATCCCAGGATTGGACTGGCCAGGTGCAGCCTCACCAGTTCTGAGAATGGGCACTTAGTAATCATTAATTTGTCAACACACAGTTCAATGGAAGATAAATAATCTGTACGTCCTTCCCTCATTTCTATTCGATAAGTAAATTTCTAGAGCTCACAGTATACTTCATAGAACTTTAGACACTAATATGGAATATTTCCAAGCCACTCTCCCTTAGGATATACATACAGCCATTAAAGAAGGGTTTGAGAGACAGGATATTATTTATTAACAATATTTTAATGCAGGCTGCCTTGTTCAGCAAAGCAAATTTGGTCTGGGAAGAAACCTTACTCTATCAGCTCTTAAAATGATTCAGGTAACATTCTGTCTGATCAAAAGACCAGCCAATTTCCTCCTGCCCACATCCTTCGCTGCTCTGACAGTGGATGCAATGAAATACAAGCCTGCAGGCACATGCTGGAGTAAAAATATTTTTAGATTTTTAATCCCCTTTCTGGATACAGCCATATTAAAAATACATTACCTTTTATGACTAGAGATAAAACTGAATGAAAGACAGAAAAATGTCACTGAATGAGAAAAAAGCAATGAAGGTATATAATGCATTGTAGATAACACACTATAGAGAAAGCTAATGTGTATGTTCATCATATGAAGCAGAACAATGAAGACAGTATTTCTGGTGTACATAATTTAATATAAATAATTTATAAATATCTTCTTTCTCTAATTCCATGACTGAGCCATCCTTGAATTTACAGGGCCCTCTTTGTAAAAGTCATCTATCCAAAATGAGATTCAGGCCCTGGAACCTCCATTTATATAGCCATGTCTTGGGATGTAGAGAATATACAACTATTTTCCATTTTAAAAAATATAAAAATTTAGTAATATTTGCACTACATATGCAAAACTTCAGTTCACTTGTCTAGACTTGCAAAATGGAACTACTATTTCCATGAAGGATGCAGCTTATTATTATAAATAGTAAAACAAGCTGATCTTTCAATCAGGTTTTCACTGGACTGGTACAATCAACAAGTTAGAGTCTTTCTGTTATAATTTTAAATATGTTTATTTGGGTTTGCATTGAGGCTTCAGGGTGCCTTCCTTTCTTATGGATAAAATTTGCATTTTCTAGAAGTGCATTAGCCTTTAATATGGAACTACACATCAAGCAAACAATTCAGCCTTCACTGTGAAGAACTTGGTTAGTCCAATGTCATGAGTAAAGTGAGATGAAGCTGTTCAGTTGTGGTGAATAAGTGATTGCTGGGAAGGACTATTGTGAAAATTGTTTGACCACACACTGAACAGAGAAGTTCAGCAGTAGACAGGGAAAAAAAATGTTAAATCCTGTGTTCTAAAAGGTTACCCCCAATTTATCCTATTTATTCCAAGATTCATATAGCCAAACATTTCTGTCTGGAGCAGAGTAGATATAGGATGGGCTGAGGAAAATGAAAGTGTTGCAAACAATGGCTCACTACATTCATGTTACTTTCAACAGAAGTAGCCTTTCCTGTGAAAATGCTTCCTTGACTAATCCAGAATTCAAATTTACTGATCCAATCTGGAAGCTTCCTTTCATTTACAAACCTAATCCTTTTTTGGTATATCTTAATGACATACATTAAACCTCAAGGGCAGAGACAAATTAAAAAAAATACAATAAAATCAACTCCCTACTCTTTGTGCACATTTTTCTGATCTAGTATACCTAAATCAGTCATCTGTTACAGAAAAAAAAAAACAACCAGCAGCTATCACTTTTACTTCCAACACAGCAGTAATAACAAGGTGCCTAACTAGACAGCCAGTGGGATGGTAGATGTTTTTTTTTTAAAAAAAAGGATTCTTTGATTTTTTTCAAAAGAATCCTATTTTGTGGGTTTTTTACAGAAATAGCTCATTTCCCAAAATGGCATAGCAGACATCTCAAACACAGATCAACCAGGAGACTGGAAAAGTTCTTAGCGGACACAGCTCTGGCTAGAGTTTTCTACAGAATAAATAATACCGCTTAGCAGTGACTGAATTTAAGGGCTCTGCTCCCAAAATAACACAGAACTCCAGCTTTGCCTATTGCATGGAAGTGAAAAAAATTCAAGTTCAACATCTTTCTGCTGATGAAAAAGGGCTATTTGGGTTGAAACTCCATATTAAAGTGTAATGTTCATTTTTGTAGAGTAAGAATCATTAAATAGTACTGAAGCATCTATTACTGAAGTCACTGGCACCACAGTGTTGAAAACACTTTTAATTCATAGTTCTATTTCTGGATACTTTTTTTCCCTGTTTGAAATTTTGAAATTGTTCACATCTGAAAGAGGAAACTGGAGACAGCCTTTAAATCATTGTCTATGTAGATGAGAGATGGCTAAATTTTGAAGATCTAAGGAGGCAAGAAGAGCACTGCAAGCGAATGAAGCCCATTTGATTACAGAGGGTCAGAGTAGCCTGGGTTTGATCAAGTGTTATACATTCTCCTAAAAAAATACCTTTAAACTTGGGAAAACTTTCAATACATTACAGTATATGGAACATAGTCCTTCACCTCTTATACTGAGTTGCCTTTGCAGAATTCCTCTCCCAAAATATCTTCTACTAAGACTTCATATTAGCTAAAACAGCACATAGAAAGAATACTTGTTTCATTACTCTTCCCAAGAAACAGGTCTCAGCACAATAAAATTATTTTTTTCTGATGGTCCCTGCCCAAGTCAGAGTTCTTGATTTATTTTTCAAATACTGTTATTTCATCCCTTCTCCTATTGATAGATTATCTGCCCCAGTGGCTGTCTGAAGGGAGGTTCATTTCAAAATCTTACCAGTTATGAGACATAACCATTCAACACTGGCATCAACCAGCTGGAGTCAGTAGACAGGCACTGGCTCGTTCCAGAGCTGAATTTCATACTTCGTGTTTACATTAATTGTTTCACCATTTGAAACAAATGTTTATTTAAAGCTGATTGAGGTAAGAGCTGACACAGTGTGCCATTTATATCATCAGCGCCTTTGCCACTCCATCTCAGCAGGTTTTACTTTGAAGGAGCAAAAATAGCTTCATCAGACACAGAAAGAAAATCTTAAAGCTCTGGTTAATCAGCAGCAGTCTGTGAAGAAAACAGCAAAGTAATGAAATCTCCACTTCTGAATAATTTTACTTGGGAAGCAGTGAGATTCTAGCATAAATTATTTCTGAGCATCTAGCTCAGTTTTCAGCTAGAATGAATCAATCAAGTACTGAAGATAAATTCACAGCTCTTCATGGCATACTCTTCAGGCTAGAATGCAGAAAGATTAACAAAAAAGAACTTTTCTTTAAGGTGCTAAATTAATTTTTTTTGTACACAGGAGTTCCATTATTTGTACAACAGAAATCAGTCACTGACATAGCGACTTTTAATAATAATATTATTAAAATAACCTTATTAATTAAAATATTATCAATAATATTTAATAACCTTAATATTCTAAATACAAGTCATGGACACATTGGAAGCCATATAGAGATACTCAGCATCTAAACACGTGTAGCCATTCTTTGCACATTCTCTGCCTTCCCCCCCCCCCCCC
>NW_015090842.1:19781294-19805928 GCF_001431845.1 Calidris pugnax
GCCTTTCTTTGCACATTCTCTGCCTCCCCCCCCCCCCGCCTCAGTCTAGGGAGAGCAAGTGTCAGAACTGCAGCACCAGAGTATTTCTGAGATCACTTATCTACTTTAACTATAACCAGGCTGCAAGCATGAAAAAAAAATAAATAAATCTATTAAACAAGAAATCTTAACTAGATTACTGTGGCCATTTGTGCTAACAATAAGTTCAGCATTATTTAACAAGACGGACAATTAACACAGTGAAGCAATGCTATATGCTCATCAGTGCGCTGTAGGCAAGGAAGCAGCATTCTCCCCCCTCCTCCCTTAAATCTCACAAGAATGAACTACTTTCTGAAACCCATGCACTGCAGTAAAACAAGGTTTTCCAAACTCTCCATTAACCAAATCCCAAAGAGTTACTCAGAAACACCTTGCATCAGGAATGTGATTTGCCTGGCTAAATTTCCAAGATTGACAGCTACCTTAACACCAGCAATCCAATAAAAATTACAGGCAAAGCCAACCACATAAAATCATTCCACTTTTGGCTTGCAAACCAGCCGGCATGTGAACGCTATAACTTTTGATACCTGCAGATACAACATAAGGAACTACAAAAATACCAAGCTTATTTAAAAGGAGCATAGGTAGTTTTGGTCAGATGACTGATATGTGAGTTGTAATGCTAGCCTGTACAGTGAAAACACTGGGAGGATCAGTATTTAGCAGGAGTACTCTACGAAGCTCTCTACTGCATATTTTCCACATTTAGCACAGGTATACAGTAGTTAAAGTACATTTTTGTACTTCTGAAGAACAACATCCAGACCTACTGTTTTTTACTGCATAGAAATTAATTTTACTTAGAAAGGATTAAACGTATATTCAATAAAAAACTAAAATGGCTTTGGAATGCAATTTTTGGTTTATTTTCATGGCATTTTTATTTTTAAAGTATTTTTGTAAATACAATATACTTGTCTTAAAAGTTTCTCATTTAAAATATGCTATCAATACAAAATATTTACAGATTTATCTGTCTCACTTCACAAGCTAAGGACTTTTTAAATACAAACACGTAACTACAAAGTAGCTATTGATAACTTTGCAAGATAAAGAGACAGAGGAGTAAGTAGAAACAGAAAAGATAGGTGACAAAGAAATCATCTGTCTAAAGGTGATACACAGATACCTGATGATTTTGAAAGCATAAGTATATGCAGAAGAAACCATATAATTTTTAACATATTTTGACCATGTATAAAAGTAGGGAGGAAATCGTCACAGTTAAATACATGAAGTATTATTTTGTCCACCATGTGGGGTTAGTAGGAGTGTTACTCAATGCAGGAAAAGTGATTTAATTTTTGCAAAGAACTTTTAACATGCATTCACAAATGTCTGATATGACCTGTCCACAAAGGAGCTAAATGTGAACTAAGAATGTTATGGAATTTATATTCCAGCTAAACTTCTGAGCTTTTGGGGAACATCATCAGCCCTGGTGGTTTCCCGCTGCTGAGCTCTTAGGTGCCATTTCCATTACCCCAGACACATGAGAACATTCCTGGAGAAAACACAGGCCTCCAGGGAATTACAAAAACCATGCATCTAAGGTGGTGGGATGCAAAGAGCCTGGCAAATGAGGGAAGCCAGCAGCACCATTTACTGTGTAAATATACTATGTCAAAACAAAATGCTCCTCAGTGCTATTTTTTTTTATTTTATTTTTTTCAGGAATAGGTCTTATGTGAACTGGTATCCGTACAAAGGTTCTAAAGAAGCTTCATTTTTAAAATTCAATCTTCTCAGAAGGATTACTAATGAACAAAAGTGTACGGCTCAGACCAACTTAATCCTTTTAAATCACCTAAAAAAAAGAATACTCAGAGTATTTTCAGTGAAACTATTCTTGGACTGTTTAAGCCAGGTACAAGTCTTGTACCAGACAGGCTCTGTTTATCAGCTGATGCATGTTACGCAGCATAGTTTCAAAAAAATTCATTTCCTTTCTTCATAATTGTTACTGCAAGTGAAATCAAGCCAGCCACTGAGTGAAACGGCTTGTTCTTTAAGCCACCTTTAGCTAAGTAACTCTTTTCACAAGAAAAACATCACAGAATTACTTTCAGATTAGACTGCGAAAAAAGTATTTGGTTTAAATGAGGATTTTTCATTTGCACAGCATGAAATATTTTCTGTGAGAATATTTTCTGGGCATATACGTTTACATCTTCTGCAAATGACTATTTGCGCATGCACTCCAGTAGCATGCACTCAGTTTGGTGTCAGAATGTTTTGAGAATATCATAACTATACAGCCAACAAAGCTGAGGACAAGCGCACACCGCACACAAAGTCTTTACAGAAGTAATATCGGCAATAACCTACATCAATAATCCCATGTTCATGCAGTTCGTGTATCTCCTCTCAACAATTTTGCTAAACAACCTTTGATCCTCCCTTGTAAGCCATCTAAGAAATATTGCCCTAATCTAGTATAGTAATTCTTAGGCTCTTTCAAGCCCACTGCAGCCTGAGTTTGCTCAAAAAAGCTATCATTTTTGTAACAATAAAGATTTTTAATAGAATGCAGAAAATAGCATTCTTTGTTTCAAAACTGATATTTCTGCCATAGTAAGAGTATCTGCATAGATCACCTTTCTACTAAGAGCGTGACTGCTTAAGTTCCAAAATGAGCCGCCAGTATAGGATGAGACTGATTTGGGTCCAAAGCCAAAGAAACCTGAAGTCACCTGGGAAAAACCCGAAGCATCGGTTATTTTCTACTGTGCTTTACCCATTGCTGCAATTATTTCGTTTATTGCAGAATGACAGCTACCTAAAGTTCTATTCTTCTCTTCACAAAGGTGGTACTTTGAGGTTTTGAGGGTTTTTTGGGGGGGGTAGGTTTTTGGGGAAGGGGTGGTTTGTGTTTTGTTTTAAATTCAAGGTACAAATATTTAGAAGTTGTGGAGCACCTCAGTCAGGAAGTTGTGAGCCAGCCTTTAAGAGATCTGTTGCCACACTCTGATAGCACTGTGCCGTCCCACAATACAAATCAGAGCAGGGACTATCCACATGGAAGTGAAAGTCCCCCCCATTTCAAAGAATGAATTTATTCTGATCTCTGGAAAACCCAGCAAAACAATGGCCTCACTGTACAATACATAATATGCATCGTTCATGTGCAAACGTATATGGGAAGTCAAAGAAGGGTTTGTAATGCACATTTATACTGCCAGAGTTGTGATCTTTTATCTTTTCCTCATTTGAAGGCAGCTCAGCTTTCTGAAAGACACCTTCTTCTCATAGTCAGCTTTGCCCTTCTTTCAGGCACAGCAACTTCCTTGTGGATTTTCTCAAGTAAGTTTTACAACTGACAGGTATTCACTGTCATAATTCTCAATGATTTTTTTTTATGAGTAAGTCTACTCAAGGCAACAAGACCAGTCATGGAATAAGGTGACATTTCACACAGTGAAAGAAAAAACCCACCTAAATATAAATACAAAAGTCACTGTCTTGAATCTGTATCTGTTTTGGAATCTAAATTGAAGGTTTGGGAGCAACTTCATTTACACAGGTTGCAATCTAATACAAAGACAGATATGCTTTTTGCTGCTGCATTTCAAAACTTCATCCAAACATTCAAATCTCAATAGTCTAGTCATCTGTTTTTGAAAGTGTGATATTCTACAGCAAAGCTTCAGAACACTGGAATTGTTATTTTATTACTTGTTTCCCAGAATTCTAACTAAATATGATCTAGGATTTGAGCAGCTCCAGCAAATCTATGCTAAAAAAACCCCAGCCCCACCCACCAATCTTCTGTTGGTTTATATCACATGAGATCTTTGTGCAAAGTTCATAAAAAGATCAACTACAAATTCTGAGAATAAGTCTGCAAAAGTCATGCTTCTCATACTGAATTTATCATTCCAACCACTCATACTTTATGGAAGTCTAAGAAAGAGAAAGAAGCTAAAGCATTATTTAAGACCCACCGTAAAACTTAAGGCCTTCACAAGCTGGGAGTAGCAGGGAGGGGAAGGAGGTGGAAAAAATTTCATCCCCAGTAATATCTTGTACTATCTCAAGTACCCAGTCACAGAAAATGAAGATCAGGTAAACAGAAAGTAAGAGGAAGAAATAAAAATTATATCCTAGGTTAGAAGCAGGCTGTTATGAAGGAGACAAATGTAGCTCTAAGATCATTCCACCTTAGCTAATTAGAATTTACAACTTAGAATCAGAGAATCATAGAATCATTGAGGTTGGAAGAGCCCCTTGGGATCATCGAGTCCAACCATCTACCCTACTCTACAAAGTCCTCCCCTACACCATGTCCCTCAGTACCGCATCTAAACGGCCCTTAAACACAGCCAGGGACGGTGACTCAACCCCCTCCCTGGGCAGCCTGTTCCAATGCCCCACCACTCTTTCTGTGAAAAATTCCTTCCTAATGTTCTGTCTAAACATTCCCTGTTGGAGCTTGAAGCCGTTCCCTCTTGTTCTGTCATTAATTACCTGTGAGAAGAGACCAGCACCAACCTCTCTACAGTGTCCTTTCAAGTAGTTGTAGAGAGTGATGAGGTCTCCCCTCAGCCTCCTCTTCCTCACACTAAACAGCCCCAGCTCCTTCAGCCGCTCTTCATATGATCTGTCTTCCAGGCCCTTCACTAGTTTCGTTGCCCTCCTCTGCGCTCGCTCCGGCACCTCCAGATCTCTCTTGTATTGAGGTGCCCAAAACTGGACACAACACTCGAGCTGGGGCCTCCCCAGTGCTGAGTACAGGGGCACAATCCCCTCCCTACTTCTGCTGGTCACACTATTTCTAATACAAGCCAGGATGCCGTTGGCTTTCTTGCCCCCCTGGGCACACGCCGGCTCATATTCAGCCGTTTGTCAACTAGAACCCCCAGGTCTCTTTCCTCCAGGCAGCTCCAGCCACACTTCCCCCAGCCTGTAGCGCTCTAGGGGGTTGTTGTGGCCCAAGTGCAGGACCCGGCACTTGCTCCAACTTAGGTGACTGGAGTATCTGCAGACGCCTTTTTGTAATTTTATTCCATCACTGCACACATCTGTCTTAAAGAAAATGTGTCCTTAAATCCATGAATGTAACATATGCTACGCACTCTGTTCCTTTGGGTACTTGACCGGTCACCACAGCCCAACGCAATTGGAAAGACATTAAAAAGATAGCAGAAATTCTAGATCAATTAAAGAGCTGATAATGCATAAAACTGCTGTGGAAAAAGAACCTTCTTGTGATCAGTATCAGCTAGAAAATTTCTCCATTATCCTGCTGTATTTCAAGGCAAATGCCTAAACCTTTAAAACCCCTCACAAGTTTTTAGCAGTTGAACATATGGAATTCTGAGAAACTTTTCTGAAGAGGAAAAAACTGATTCTTTTTTCAGTAAGTAACCATCACTTATTAAGATATAACTTGTATAGTCCCTAGAACCAGTAGCATTTTTGCAAAGTGGGATTTTTATCTGAAGAGAGGCTCACTGTACTTTATCTTCAGACTACAACTGAATGGTTTCTGCTACAGGACCTGTGCTAGAGGAGTCAGTCAGTTTCTGTGATATGGAATAGGTCACCCTAGAGATCAGTAATGATATAAAAAATAATTTTAATGTGTATAATGCCAGCGACTAGAAAAGCACCCTGACAAAATAACATAGGCTGTTCCTTGCTCCTCGGGACCAGGTTTTCAGACAGGTGAGAAAGGAATTGAAGCTAGAAAGGTTTAAATTTTCTAAAAATGTTGTCCCTAGAACAAGTATTAGAAAATGGTTTACCTAATATAAGCTGTCATTTCATATAGAAAACCATATAATTTCATTCTGATCAATCAAGGGACTTCCTGTTGCATAGCAATATCTGCATCTCAAACAATCCATTTCTTCAACACTTACCAAATTACTCTAATCCTCATATGCTTTACAACAGTTTAAAACAAAGACCTTCATAAAACTGTGTGTGCAATGCCTCTAGAATTGGCAAGCTTTACTCCAGTCTCTTGTGTACTTTGAGTGATTTTTGCTAACTTGTGCTGATGGGTAAATATTCTGTATTTCTTCCATCCCTTACTGTAAGAAAATAAAAATATGCATGATCCTTTGCTGTGACCTGTGCTCTCAGATACTTTTTTCAGAGTTAGGATCGTTTAAATTCCTTAAGATATTGTAGAATCTATTTCAGCAAATTCATGAGTTAATATTACAAGAACTCCTTCACTCACATTTTTTTCAGTACCTCCAAAAAAACCATCATCATCTCCCAGCTGTTGGTCCAGGTGTGCCAGAGAGAACAGAAGAACCATAGACCATGCAAGTTGGCTGTGTATCATTTAGGTAGAGACAAAGTGTGCAAACACCAAATACTAGATGAACTATATCCTTCCCTGTAGGAAACAGGAATTTCTAGGAGAGCTTCCTGACCTTCTAGTTACTGACAGAAACCTGGACCCAAAACCTGAAGGAGCCATCCATTCCAGGGAATGTTTGAGCATTACAGCCCAGACAGCCTTTCTGTATTGCTTCTGGAAGACAGACAGAAGGCAGGAATTTAGATGTTATAAAAATAAATAAATAAATAGTTCTCCACAAAGAGACTTGTCCACTAAGACTACCTTCATTATCTTATACTGGTGAAGCAGCCTCAGCCGGGGAAGACCTGAGTTTTGTTAATGGATCTTTTGGTTGTTACAAAAGAAGGGCATAGGAGCTAAACACAATCACACACAAATATGAAATTATCACATCAAAGGAACTGATCTGAGTAAGATCATAAGATCATAAAAGTACATTAAACGGTCATATTTTCTGGAAAGACAACTGGAATTACTATCAACAAATGCGCACCTTCTTGAGACTTACTACTGAGAACAACACCAACTGGAAGGTCACTAATAAAAGAATACTCTTGGATAGACAGAACACGTGGTACGTAAATCTGAGAAGTATGACGGTTCTGCGACATTAGAACAAGAGTCATATTTGTGAGCTTTTTTCTGCTTGTCTCAATATTGATAATCTTCTGCTGTAACTGTTTCTAAAACACATAAACCTAGAAGTTGACCGAGTAGTAACTGAAAGCTTAATGGTGCAAAACAGAGTGCAGTTTCCTCATTTCTCATTGCTCCCTGAAGGACTTCTTCCCTCTTGCTTCAGAAGCTGGAAGCTCTCTGTGCATTTGTTATGATTTTCCAGGAGATCAAGAGAGACAGAAATTACACCATCATGACCACAGCTCTCAATGTTTTCTTTGTAACCACGGCATCTCAGATTTCACATTTGTTTTTTAATGCTTGCTAGTGACCCACATCAATGCAGTTCAAAGAAAACATAATTATATAAAAGTCACTGCAGAGCCCAAATTAAAGGTCTCATAATTGATCTGAATGACAGGTCTATCTATAGCAGAAGGCTTGAATTGCAAGGCTTGCTTCTCCTTAGACTAATGGTAGGCTCCTCCGTGGTCTCAGTTTCACTCTTTATTTTTTAAAATAGAAGATCAAAACACACTATTTAGCAAAGATGTTTTGGATGACATTCATCTCTGAAATAATTACTGCCCTAACTTGATAAATTAAGAGTAAACATTTTTGCTTTAAACAAAAAAAAATCATCACAGTAATTCGCGTGTTTTACCATGAGAAGTGCTAGCTGTTATTATACAGATGGGCAGTGAATTCAGAATTAGAAAAATAAAGCTTAAGCAACAGCAGATTTAGAACACTGTCTTGCTAGCTGCTGGCTGCACAGGTGCCACAAACCAGAAAGTACAACTGGCTTGAACTAGTGTATATATCATGGTCACTAAGCCTTTCATTTCCACAGCTTGGGAAAACTTTTAAATTTGTTTCTATGTGACAATGCTCAACATAATTTCAAAGATGGTGACAACTATCATGAGCATGGGAAAGCAGAGCAGTAAAACTACTTCTGCATACTGAAGTAAAATTTCACACAGTAGCATAGAAATGTTTTCCTCAGCAGTAGTTAATCACAGGTCAGTTAGTTTCAAGCTAGATTTTGGTGCCTTGAGTGTAACACCACTACTGCAGCTGCTACTCAAACTCCATTTCAGTGTAAAAATGATTTTAAAAGCTGGAGCTACTCAATGTCATAACCTAAGCAGAACTTTGGCCCTTCAACTTCAATCATTCCTGGACCACATATGACAAGAAGAAAAGCACCACCCAAGCACCCCATATGCATCAGAGTCAGCGGAGCAGCATGTTGGAAACGCCTGATCACAGATGGCCAGGTTTTGGCTTCAGCTTCCTAGGAAGTACAGCCTAAGTTCTTACCAGTTTGCCTATTTTATAGTCCACTCATACTTCAGTAAAACCAAAACCTGTTTCTGTGTAGTGCTTCCCGTGGTTTTAAAATGCATTACTGAATCCCAGATTCTCTCGTAGGACCACTGAATCTTTTTAATAGGTTGTGTTTTGTACATGTTAAAGTATGTGTTCCTGATTTGCTAAGTGGACAGATTAGGCAAAGTGTTAACTATGAAACCTAACTAAGTTTCTCTGGCTTAGAACAGTCTACAAAAATGATGTAACATTAACCTCACGAAACTATTGCTGCAGTTGATTCAATCAGAATTCTTGCCAGCGCAGCTGCTCGTCTACACATACTTACAGGTCAAAAAACCACACACTACTGAGTCATTGCAAAACCTCTTCTGGAAATTACTCTGGCTGACAAAAAGCAAACAAAAGCCAAAACCCAATTCTGTTTAGGGTCGTCTCAAAAAGCCAGCATATGAAGACTTATCGCTCACATGAACATTTTAAACTAAGAATTTAATTTCTGCCCTATTTTCAGCATGTTGCGAACAGAGCTTCCTTGCTGTTTATCAAGGAAGATTTCATCCTTAGGTCTGTAGCTTTGCTGCTGTATTTCATCCCAGTGTCAGATACTTGCCTTCCACCCATAATTTAATCAAGCTTAAGAACTGCGACAGTTTTGCATTCTCACATGTAGACATTTGTGAGCTCTAGTTGGTAAAACTGAAGAAATTAAATTACTCTTGTTATCTTTTGCATTGTTTTCTCATTTCCATAATATAATCACAGCAAACAGAATTAGGCCAAGTGACGCAAAGAAAGTGATTTCAGTCTCATACGAAACCATACCACTTATGTCTAATACATTTGCATATAGATTTCAAACTGAAAAGAGAAAGATGATGTCCAGAGACTACTGGACTTGTTCTCTTCCCTTATGCTATCTTGATCTAGTTGCTTTAGCAACTTTTATTTTACATTTCTTAGGACTCAAATATTGTTCAACTGATATTTTATACACTGAAGTTTTTTATCCACTTCAGCAAAGGCTTCAAAATCAGGCCTTTCTGATAATATTTTTACTATACTGAGAAGGAAGTTAGAAAGACAAGAAGTGTTATATTACCTCATTATGCCTATGATTAGTTCAGTCTTGCCTCCGATGCTGGCCACTGTGAGACACTGACTGCAAAGGAGTAGGAATTCTGAACCTATTTTGCAGACAAACCAGGGCATTACTACATTAGGCTCCAAATCTTCATTTGTTACATAGTTGAAAATTGTACAACACGTTCTTGAGAAATCCACCATTAATGTAGTATAAAGCATGTTGAACTATATAAAAAGGTAAAATTTAGTTCTGTAGTTAAAACCTGAAAAATCTAAAAAACTCATGTCCCATGTCAGCTTAGGACCGGCTGTCTTCCAGAGGGCTCTAAAGTCTACTTCTCAACTATTTACCAATTCTGCTTCTAGATACTGGGAGTGATGTTTTACAGGTCAGAAGATGGACTGGGAGCCTACTGAAGAGAGAAGAGATAACGGTATATAGTATTTGTGGTGGAAGAGAGCACTAAGACAGATTTAACATGCCCTGCAGAACCCAGTCTGTTGACAAGAATGAACACAAAAGGTCATGGCTGAAAAGAACTGAGAAAGGCTTCAGAGGAGACTGTTCATAGGAAGTACATGTGTTAGAAAAGTTAGTCCTTTGTAAATTAAAAAGTGGAGCTGTACAACAAAGTCTGTCACATTTTTGAGCCTCCTTTAGGCTATAAACATGGTAACACAAAAACAGCAAGTTCTTACACCCAACTTAGGAGAAAGATATCGACATGATTGTCTTGGTGAGGTCAACACTAGGAGCTTAAATAATGAACTTTTTTCAAAAACTGCTTTAAGTGCTATTTTCTGTGAAAGCCATTTTGCCAAGACAACTTTAGTCTTCCCTTTCCATGATGCTTGTGGGTTATTCCAAGTTCCTACAAATGAATTGCCTACAAAAGTATAACCCCATGTAAGAGACCAGAGCAATTGAATTGATTTCAGTTCTCCACATTTAGTTATAGTAAGAGGTACACTACAGTTCATGATACATTGTAGCATACTATATTTGGATATATTTACCATGTTCAATAACTCAGTCTTTTACCTTGATAAAAGAGAGAGATCATAGAATTGGAAAAGTATATTGGTTTGATATTCCAAGTGAATTCAGGGTGCACATGAGTAAAAGGAGGGTAAAGGAAAACATGACAAAGGTGAACATCTTAATTATCTATAAAAGATGCTAGTTCTACATAATAATGTAACCACTTACACTTTTGCAATAAGGTGTTTCTCGAGAATTGTTATGGCAGCCAGGAAGATCCCTGCTGCAGGTCATGCAAAAGAGTACAGGAAAAAAAGTAAATAAAACCTGGTACAGGTTGTCCTAGTGAAAGGAACATTTTGCACAGAGATTGCATTTTTATTTGATTAAAACTTCAACGGTGCTCATGGCATTGGACCACTTAATTAATTTACTGGAAGATTAGTTTCAAAGCTATGCCTTTTAATAGAAACTTAACTTGCAAGTCAGAATTTCTGAAATGAGTGAGGCAACTAGCATATTTCAAATACCAAATTAACTCTTATTTAATGAAGCATACACATAAATCTAAAACAATTTCATAAAAATCTACTGAAAGCAGGAATGGTGTCGGTTAGTCACCAGAAAAAGAGGAGACACTGTCAAAAGTAAAGCTGATAGGGTAATGTTTTTCCTATTTTTTAGTGTTATGACATGAAAAAAAAAATCCATTGCAGATCCCAATGACATCAAGACTTCACAAATGTTCGTGGAATTATAAGGAGAGGGAACTCTTGTCCTAGAAGCACCTGGTTTGCAGCCAAGGTATTCACTGATGAATTCAGATGCAAGCCCTTGCTCCCAATGTCCAAGCTGGCCAACCAGACAGAACATTTGCCTCAGTACTGCCTTGTTGATGGGATTTCATACATTGACAGATAAAGAGTCAGGAGGCAACAAATACTAAGAGCTGCACCCTGAGAATAAATAATCTAGAGATCAGAGCCCAACTGCAAAGCGGCAAAATTCCAGAAAGAGATTATATTTCTCAGTGTGCTGTTGAAAGTGGCCCTTTTTATTTTTTGGCTCACAGACAGTAATTTTAAAAAGAAATAACAAGAATTGTCTTGTGCCCTACCATGGCTTTTGCACACAGAACCTATTCAAAATACACTCTTGTCAAGATACACGCAGTAAGAAGGAATGAAAAGAAGGACATTTGTCAAAGTCTCTCTCATGTGCAGAAGTTACGCGTCCACTTCACGTTCTCTTTGCTAATAAACACAGATAAAAGGACAACTCACTCTTAAATACATTCCATGCCCAGTTATCATAAAACAGTGTCAAAGGGAAAAAAAAAACCCCACAAACCACCAAAATTTAATGCTGTTCACTATTATGTCCAATAATTATTTCCAGAGGACTGCAAGTATTTTTCAACACTTTTAATTTTTGTCTCCTGACTGAAAATTTAATTTCTCTTGGTCCTGTGATATCAGTCTTGGCAGATGATGCCTAATGACAACATTCTGATGTTAAGAAAATAGAAAAAGCCTGTGATTTGAAAAAAGAACAGCTATCTTAGTTCATCTTATGATCTGTGATTAGTTCTGTACCTCTTATATGTTAAAGAGTTAGATCAAATGATAAGTAAATATATTTCTTGGTAAATTTTAATAAAAAATGACAACTGGATGATGCATAAATAATTCTAACACATCTTAACTAAGTCAATGGTGTACCAACTGTTGGTAATAGCAATTATTATCAAGCATAGTAAAAAAAAATTTAAAAAATCCATCTCACTGGATTCAGAAAATAAGGGAAATAGTTTAGATGCTACATTCAGTTTCCCAGCCACATCACTCTGCTGCATGGTGGCTCACCTCAAAAGAGAACCTTTCATATCAGAAGGAAAACAGAATCAGGTACACAGAAAATATGATGAAGTAAATATACAAATCAGAATTAATATCATGTTAAGCTAGTTTAGATTTGAAGTGTAAGTCAGATAATTCTAAGTTATGATTCCTGTAATTAGAAATTGCATTTCCCCATCTCTGTCCTGAGGCTGAATGGCACCTCCTCACAGGAGTTTCATACCGAAGAGAAGAGCAACTTCTGCTCTAAAACCCACCTGTGAGCTCTAAAGACATAATATTGTCTTATGTATTAGATTTGCTGAGCTTTGCTGGGATGCAAAGGAGACTGAAACGTACTGTTTCAGTAAGAGCTGGTATGACTTAATCCAGTTTCAGTATTTACCCCACTGTAACCCTTTATTTAGCTCTTGAATGCCCAAACTCTTCTCTTCCTGGTTAAGTAAGTACTGTGCATAAATGTGATCATCTCGAGCAAAGGCTGAGGGTCTGCCTGGTATTTGTACAAAGGTATGTTTGCAGAAGAGAAAGGTTTCAATCTGCCTTCCTTTGCTCTGAACCTGTGCTTTCTTCAGCCCTGAGGAAGTGACTTTGAAAAAAGTGACTTTCCAAGATATGGAAAATATGTTTTTCATGATGCAAAGCACACAGTGTTAATAAAAGCGGAACTGCCAGGTGGTAAATAAGCTTAATGAAGAAATCATACATATCTTGACAAAAATCATCTGGACACAATCAAAAAAACAGATAATGAAAACAGTCAGTCCACCTCTTCGGGGTAACATTGAGCCTGTTCTTATTAGGAAATACTACACTAAAAGTTTTAAAATTCTGTTAGATGAGCTAATGCTTTTTTCAGTTCTCATTCCCTATCCTTTATAACAGTTTGCATAAGCTAACCACACCGTGTTCAGCAAATACGCATGAGGTGATCAAAAGAGTACATTTTATTTCTGCAGTAGCTGCAGAATTCCCTTGATTACTTGGGCATTCTAAGCATTTGAAAATGAAATATATTTCACCCATCTGCCCAAATAGGTGACAGAACCTTTAACAGCAATGATCTAGGGAGGTGCACAATATAAATTAGGCAGGCCTGTTCCAATAAACTGACAAATTCCTTTTGCAAAACTTCTTGTCCCCAAATGGTATACAGTAACTAGCATCAGAGGTACTTAGCACCTCATCAACACAAGGATCTCCAACACTTTGGGTTCCATGTGTAAAGAAATAGTTAAATACTTACAAACACTCATTCTTTGGCTAGAAAGATGCTAATCTGTATTAGATCTGTGGGAGATCTGTGGATGCACCTGTTCAGCAACTATCGTAGTCCTTACATACTGCTGTTGTCCCACAGCCGGTCTACTGCTCGTGGCCATAAGGGGGTACCCAGCTTTTCCAACCTTTACCTCCTCATCTCCTAAAATCTGCTCTGATTTTGAATTTCAGAAACATTTTAGCATAAACTTTTAAAAAAACTGTTAAAACACTTCCTTGAAGTATATACAGATAAACATCACATCTTTGTATTTGGTTGACATGGTCAAATTTCTTACTAAAGTAATTATTAAAAGGTTGAAAAGCCTGTTAAAGCAGAGGGTAATTAAACACTTCTAAAATTCTTCTAGAATTGTATCATAACTTCTAGATTGTAAATATACAACTTGACTACTGGAAAGCTTATTTTCAGCAGGAAATATTCTGATGGCAACAGTGACAAAATAGCTTGCAATTTCTACTGTCATATTCCCTTGAACTGCTGACTTGCTGCATTTCCACAGCGTATGCCTTTATGAAAGCCATTAGTGATAGACTTGGGAGAATTTTCCGTGGAAAATTCTGGACCTGCCCCCAACCCTGCCCAATCCAATTCTGGATTCAAAATTCGGTGAAGATACCATTTTAAAAAAGGAAATGGAGTTGAGGAGGAGAACTGAGAAGTTATCTAAACAGTTGTAAAATTGAGAATGAACAGAAATGTGTTTTTATTTAAAGCTAAATGGCTTGTGACAAATGCTCAGCATAGATGAAAGTTCATAATCTTTTTAATAACAATTTGCCTGCTGTTCAAATCCATTTTATTTTTTGTTAACTGAAGGTATTTTTGAAATATCAAAATCATAAGAAACTAATTACACTATTTTGTTGACGCAATCCATTATCTATATCACAGGGCATGAAACTGCTAAAATACTAAAATGGGAAATTCAAGGAGGATGTCACACAGAAAAACAACTCTGAAAAATAAATTAGGACATTCAATATCATCTTCATATTATTTTATTAAGCATTACAGAAAGGAAGTTTTTAGCACAGAAATCCAATCTGGAACAAGTTTTTAGACTTCAGTTAGCATTTCACCTGAAATATATTCCGCAGCTGAGATGATCTTGCACCTATTGCACAGTCTGAGGTAGTTTTGCACCTACCACAGCTAACAGTTTCAAAAAAGGCACTCAAGTGTCTGCAGGAGATAAAAGCAAGGAACTTGGCAGTTTATCGCTTGAAAAACACATCTCTCTCTGATAGTACAACCTCAAAATGTTTCACTGGAGGAGAATACTATGCCTTATCAGAAAAAAAATAACCTCTCAAATTCTGAGTCAGCAAATCACTGAGATTTCTACTAAATTCATACGTTCACATTAATTTCACCTCCTGATTATCTTGTTGAATTATGTCCTTAGAGGAATTAAAGATTTAAATTATGAGTAGGTTTTTAAAACTAAGCACCTAGTGGGAACATCTTAAATTAAGAACTTCTAGAACATACAGCTTAAAATGCTGAAATCTCTTCCAGAAACAAAAAGGAAAGAATCATGTAATAGAGAGTATTGGATGGCAGAGGATAGCAAGCAGTCAGTTAACAACTTCACTTGTTTTTGTCTTCAATAAACAAAGAAATGTACCAAGCAAGGGAACTAGTGAGATCACCCAAACAAAATAGAAGTAGCCACATGTATCTTGAAATGTTTTTTTTTTTTCTATCAAGAAAATTAGAAAGAAATATAGAAGCTGCTCAATTTTCGGCTTTTAGTTTGCTTCATTGCACAATGCGTTAATTATGTCTCATCTCTCTAATATTATTTTCTCAGAGGTTTCTGTTTTTGCAGATAATTAAGTCTATTTCATGAATCTCGTTAAACTTTTTCATAACTTTTATTACAGCAAATTTTTCACCAGACAGGCAGCGTATGGCTTCAGTATGGACTAATACTTTATGAATCCTGTTTTAATTAGCTTAATTCTTCCCCCCTTCCCTGTACTAGTTAGCAATCTGTGCTCAGATCAAATTTTCTCAAAATGATCATAGAATTGTTATGATTGGAAGAGACCTTTAAGATCATTGAGTCCCACTGTTAACATAGCACTGCCACATCCACCACTAAACCATGTCTCTAAGAACATGTCTCTTTAAACACCCCCAGGGACGGCAACTCAACCAACGCAAACTGTGTATGGCAGTTATTCAAAATTAAACTGACTTGAATTACACAGGATTCTGAAATTTCCCAACTTGGATGTCCAAAGCTAGGCAGTTTGATCTATGTTTAGGTATCCAAATTAATGGTCCGGCTTTTCAAATAAGCTAAGTAAAATTATTTTATTTCCTGATAAGGCTTAACTAATTCAATCTTGTACAAACAATATTTTTTAAGGGTTATGAAAGCAGCAAATACTTGGTTTTCATTTCCCAAATATCTCACAAAAAGAAGAATGATATTTTTGTGTTCTTGTAATAAAAAGTAACATAAGTGGCTTTAACATAAATAAAACATTAAACAAAACAGTAAAACCACCCATAATATCAATGAAGTTGTCTTCCAAAAACCAAAACATCCAATTGAAATGAATAATAAAAGACTTCAGCACAGCTTTTATGCTTACAATATTTACTTATAGATCATCTAATTTCCTCCTAGGGCTAACGTGGAAACTGGAATCTGCTGCCATATATGATCAATAATCCTCCTAGAAGCTTAGTGTGAGATATAGGAGACCTTGCCAAAAGTAGTCAGCCAGAAATTAAATTAATTTGGGTTTTTTGGTTAGGATGTTTTGTTTTTTTTTTTCTTCTTTTTTTTAAGGAGAAAGCAATACAAACATTTCCCAGCATTCCACGTTTAGCTTATTGGCTTCTCCTTGGGAAGGATGATGTCCAAATCTTATAAAGCTTTGTTTGACTGGCTTGACCTTATTAACACAATTTGAACTTGCAGAAAAAACAACAAAACATTTTTTGAGTTTATGATTTCTATGATGTGTTTGTCACAACATAGAGGGCAAGTTCAGCTTATCAGCCTTTACTGCTATTAAACTTGTTTTGGGCCTAGAATAAGGTCGAGTCATTCTGTACACAGTGTAAGAAATTATCTGATTGCATTACAAAGTGGAATTCCAGTAAAAGATCACATCTGATAAAAATTATCCACGTTGTTCCTAGGAACAGCAAGAACCAGAAACAAGAAGATTCAAATACACAAGACACTGCACATTTTAACTAGTGCTGTTTTTTGACATGGCAAACATCCAACTATGTGAAACATTTTAACTGGATCTCTGAAATATCAACTAGAGAATCCAGCCAGTATTTTCCAGTTTGTGTTCTTGAAGTCAAGCCTAGGAGCTACTCTTTTAGAAGTGATCCAGCCTGACATATTAAAAAGATAACATTTTTAGAGGATGATCAGTATGGTTCACCATAAAAAAGTTGCATCAGGCACCCCCCAAAAACAAAAGCATCCACAATTCTGAATTTACTACTGGAAATTTAACTCTAGTCCCATTTTTAGGTATACTAATAAAACTGTTTCAGACATCCAAATAAAAGTTTTCAAAGGTGAAAAGATGTAAAATCTTAAAATAAGTATTCAGGCAATTTTTGGCTTTTGTTAGTATTAGAGCACTGTTGATATCTAATGGAAAAATTACATTTCAGTGACACTAACTTCCATGTTGTTCTATGGATCAGCTCAGTTCAACAGGATTAGATACTTGCCCTTCTAAAGGCTAATGACAGATTAAAACTTCTCCTTGGTACTTTTAAAAGTTGCCTGTAAAATCTTAGGATATTCTCTTTGGGTGTCATGATTGTTGAGATTGTGTTTGTTCATGTTTTTGTTCTCTGACAGACAAATCTCTTGCAATACAATCATTGTTAAGGTTTGACCCAGGAACCATTTTTCCCCCTTGAAGTATTTCTATACTCAGGCCATTTTGCCTAATTTATGCTAAGTTGTTTAAATAATGTTTTTTCATCCTCTGTGTTCCAAATCATAACTTAAGCCTATCCAGCAAGGAAGGGCACAGCTGTGTTTAAAATGCAGAACTGTTTGTCTTCCCTGTCTGCCTGTCTGCTCTCTTCTTCTTTTCTTTCTCTAAAAAACAGTACTGCTGTCCACGAGTATCTGCTAAACAGTTCCAAAAAACCCCTCAAAAATGAAATGCTACAGGGACTTTGGGAAGATGTGATGTGAGGTAGAAGTTAACTCATCATCTCAGATTACAGGGAGGGGACACTCATTTGGAATGGTTTCAATAACAAGTCACCAACTAAATCTTAACACTTTACATTTCTCTGAGCAAAAGCTAAACATCTTTGGAGCCCAAATGTCTTTCATAGTGTTCTCAGCTATCAGCACTATTGATAAAATTGGTCATTCATCCAGGATAACTGAAAAGCTTCCCATCTAGTTATTCGAATTATAGGACATCAATTGTATTGAACTTTGGGACATATGAAACATTTTATCTCTATGATGACATCTGAAGTAAAACATCTGGGCAGACTTTTGAAAATCCCAAAAGAAATTTTAAATTAAATCATGCCTTGCCACTAACTTTTTGAAAGTCAGTAACCTTTCATGAAGATTTTTAATGGGAGATTTTGCTGAACCACTTAAGAAAATCATCTCAGAATGAACACTCACTATTTCTGTGGCAACCCATCATTTACGTGATTACCCAGAAGAGTATTTTAAACATCTCACAGACAGAAGCTGGTAATGTATTCCAAAACAAGAAGCTTTTTACTGAGGGCTGGCAGTGAAGTGTGTTCCTTGATACCTATTTTAACAGCTACAAAAATAAACTTTTCTGAAATTGAAAGTAACAATCGAACTCACAAATCCATAATGTTCAAAGAATTAAGAACAATTTCTCAGCAGGTTAAAAAACCACAGTGCTCCTACCTAACACTAAAACATTTGACCTGTTAGTAGACTTCATTCATTCATTCAAAAAAAAGTCACATCTTTCTTTGTTTTATACCTGGATTTTCCACTTGCTCTAGAGTCACTTAAATTTCCACGTTATTAAAGTATATATGCCAAGTGTTGAGTGATAGATCTGTATTAACATTAAAGTTCCCCTACCACTAGGTACCCAGAAAAATAAATATTAAGCATGATTTGGAGAGCTTTAAAGGCCAAACCCAAGGACAAATTCTTAGATTTGCTGACAAATTATTGCTTTAATCTTATTTTCTCAAGCTTTAAATAGAAGCTGTGAATACCTATTCTCTCTGCAAGGGAAGCTCAAACACTAAAAGTGAAAGGAAATAGTAAGATTTGAGCCCTAAGAAGAAGGTAGCCTATTATCTTGAAAGAGTTACAATCCTCAAAACTTGGCAATAATTGCAAGGGGAGAGAACTGCCAAAAATCAAGTTAAGCGATTACACCTACCACTTGATACTAATTTCAATTCTGATTAAATGGCAAGCCCAGAAATCAAGAAGGAACAAGCATTTAAAAATTCAGCATGAACGAGGTAACCACTCAAAAGTACAAAGGACTAATCAGAAAAATTCTTAAATTTAGTGACTGAGCTGTAAGAGTGTTTCATGCACTGGGCATGTGCCTGTTCTGTTCTGGTTGGTTTGTTTCTGTTTCTGTTTCTTTTTTTGTTTTTGTTAGTTTTAAATGAAGGGGAATGGCCCCCTTTACTGGGGACCTTTATACATTATATAAATCAAATAATGAAGTAAGTCTGCATTCCCAAGGATGGAGAGTGAACAAGGAGTACAGATGAGTGTACAGTTCTGAACAGGAAGATCAAAAATCGGAGCCATTTTTATTTATCCAGTGAAACCAGGTTTGAAATAGCTATGACATTTCATTAAAACTGTTCACAGGACAAGAGCATGAGATGCCCTGCTGTTTCTGATTATTAGGACTAAGCTAATATTAGCTAAGGCTAATAGCTCTCTTTGTCTTCTGTTGCTCACTTGGATGCTGCAATTGTTCTGGCCTATAGGACTTGAAAAAGGATACCCATTCTTTCAGAAATCTGAAGCATAGTCTATGAGTCTGGATAAGTACACTGCTTAAAAATTGAGAGATCCAACCATAATTGTTCCATTTACTGAGCAACAAAAAGATCTGAAGCTGAAAATAAACATTTGACTCCTGCTTTGCTGCCTTTTGTGCCCTCTACCAAGGAACACAATAGTGGATTGCATGCCCTCAACCTGAGCTTATATGTTTTCCTGTAGTTACTCTTTAATTTAAATCTTTCACTTTTACCTGGTTTTCCACTAAGATCTAGAAAGATCTCAAGATACTTGTCAGCTGGGCTATGAAACGAGATTGCCTACATTTCTACCTAAAAAGTAACAGAAATAAAGGTTAAGAGACAAAAAAAAAAAAAAAAAAAAAAAAAAAAAAAAAAAAAAAAAAAAAAAAAACTTTATCGCATGACATCTACGCTCACAGCATCACAAGGAACTGTCAACACACACTCTGTGCACTAAACCACCCCTTGTTATAACATTTTTTCTACTTCTAGGCAAAAAAAAAAAAAAAAAAAAAAAAAAAAAAAAAAAAAAAAAGGAAAAAAAATAGGAAAAAAAAGAAAAGAAAAAAATATTTCAGACTGCTTTCCAATGCTGATGAGGTAAAACCCAACCTACCTACAAACCCCAAAATATCTTGTTCCCTAAACATATAATCCAGATACTGGATAAATTGCCCATCCTGGTCACCTCACAAGAGGCAACAAAACCTCTTTTTGAACTTAGTAAAATTTTTAGCATTAGGTATTTGATGATAGCAAACTACATTAAGTGTGATATGGTTGTCTTGAATATAAACTTTGAGAGTTGAAAGAACAATTGAGAGAAAAAAACCTATAGGAATATTGCTTTAATGATGCTATTTTTAACTCAACATTTTCTAAATACAATCTGTTCTCTATAGTTGATTTGACTGCAATTTGTATTAATGAAACATTTCAACAACATACTGCTTTTTGATAAAAAAAAAAAAGCTTGTGGTTCAGAGCATAAAAGTGATTAAAATGAAGTTTCTGGTGGTAGCCTGACAAAAGCTTTGTTGGGCTGCACCCAGTAAAAACACTGACAGGTTTGGTTGTTTTCTTTTTTTCTCCCTTACACTGCATTAGAAATAACCTTTCATGGTCAAAAATGTTCTTAGATTATAAGTATCACTTTTTTTTTTCCCTGCTAAAGAAAGCAAATTCTCATCCATACCAATAAAAAATTGCCTCCATAAATTACGGGCAGCCTCAAGCTAACTTCATGTACCATAAATACCAAATGAGAATACTGACTATCAAGTACTAGATGTCTTCATGTCTTAATCTACGGTAACCTGCCTTCTGGTGGTATGATCCAACAAGTGATTTAAAATCAATTTCATAAGGCTGCAATAAGGGTTTTGTACACTATGAGCCTTCAGTTCCTGATGGTAAGCTGAATTTAGAAGCAATTGCTACTCTCTTGTCATGCAAATCCAAGTCATACTGAATGTCAGGGTTAATGGGTATTATTTTGACTGTGTATTTAGGAAGCTGAGTTAAATCATATTTTTATTTTTCAGGATTTCATGTTTAATTAGCACGTATCTTTTACTAAACTTAGTTATAGGGCCATACCATGTTTGCCTGCCTTTCAGAAATTGTGGCTTGAAAAGCCACTCCACTAAAGAAGTTAAACTAAAGGTGCAGCAGAAGATTAAGTATACTTGCTTTTTGGGGACCTCATCAGTAAAATATTTTCCTTTATCAATACAACACTATTAATGGAAAAGCAACACAACTTTATTCCCTTGACCAACTTTTACCTCCTAATAGGTTCAGACACAGTTTAGTCGTTCCTTCTTTGCCGACAGTAGGACAGCTACTATAATCAATTCTCTTTTCTTTACAGAAAGGACAGCTGCCTTATGATGAACAAGGCATAGGGTTTTCTCTCTTATAAAAAATTATTCCTGCCTCAAGTATTTCACTCTTCACATAGGGTCCACAGTGAGGGTGTCAGAAGGCAGGGCATAAAGTTAGACTGGAAAAATTAATTTCCCCGCTGTGGATACTAATAAATTTAAGTATACAATTAAATCATATTGTAACTAAAAATGTATTTTCATAGCAGTGACAGAACAGAACTTGCAGGCAATAATTCCGATACCTACCCCATTGCCTTAGTCTTCTCTATACCTTGCTTTCTCTGCTTCTTTCATTTTCTATTTTATTCCCTTACCTGGATGCTTTCCAACACTACAGTACAATTAGAGGTACTGCATTGTGCTCCATTTAATTTCTGCTAACACAACAGCTGTAGTCACCTTCTGTGAAGCCAACTTGATCATCTTCTTGGATTCTCCAAATCTTTGAAAATTACCAGAAAAGGTTGGACTGTCTAATTAATGCCTTTTAGCATTATTGTCTGACATTTCCCCTTTCATAACTCTGAAATCTTGCACATCTACACTATTTTCTGCTTTTTTACTCCTGTTTTGTTAACTGATATTCTAAAATCGACTGCTTTCTCAGTTCAGCCCATTTTTTCTGTGCATTTGATGTCTTCACTTGAATGGTGATAAACCTTTACAACTAAATGCATAGAATTCTGTGCTGTGGTGTCTCTTACTGATACAACATTTAACGTCAAATGGCAGATTCACGAAAGAGTTATGCAGGACATCTCAAATCAGTTTTCAGTACTCTCTATGTGAACTGGAAGGTCTAAAAATAATTTCAAAAATTTATTTAGATAGTGATTACTTAAGGGAAGATCAAGGTTGTCTCTAAGAAGGATTTTTTAAACATTAGTTGCAATTTTGAGTAAATACTTTGCATTTATTCTTTTATATATCCTTTAAATTATAGGAGGCTCTTACTGCATATGGTCATGCCATTTATTATAGCTTGACCAGTTGGCACAATCTCTGCTTTTCCATTTTATTATCAACTAGAGAGAATTTTTTCTTCCTTCATTTTAATTTGCAGTTTATTTCTTTGCAAGGTAAAGAAAGTGTTGACCCTGTATGGTTATAATTTATTGAGGATGAGAAAATGGAGGTAGTGAGGATGAATCATGACATCTGCTGTTCTTTCACTTAATAAGAGAAAACCTTTGGAAGCATAATTGGGCAATCCTTAGACAGAATGATTAGTGATCCTTCAGTATGTCTAATTAAATGTTTACTAAGCCCATCAATAAGAATTTGGATGTATAAGAACCTGGAAAGAAGCAGCACATTGAGGTATCTGTAGAAAATAACATTAATAATCTTTTCTTGCTTTCCTTCACAAGATAGATGAGCTGCTGAGATAAATGCAGGAATTTCATTGAAATTGGGAAGAAATTTAATCTTCTACTTGGGTTTCCCTAAATCTGTTTTATGCGTGCAGGAGAATGGGAGTCACTCTCTGCAGGATAGGCAGACTGGTTGCTGCTGACAACAGCACACTACAGCTGCTCTGAGCAGAAACCAGGATCCACGAATCCGGTTATTCAGCGGTACAGGCTGACAACTGCCTGCGTAAGACCTTAAAGAACTTTTCATACTTGATTTGATAAAGATATTCCACTTCTACTTCAGCGTCGAACCATGTGTAACTGTAACAAGCTTAACCCAGGCAGACCTAACTCCAGTTTCAAAGGCAGTTCTCGGGAACTTCTATGTGAATTTGGAAGCAAAGTGATGTTTGTCCTTCTATTTTGGTGCCCCAAAAAGTTATAGTTCAGAACTGGGAGTACAAAGCAGAAGAGAGTAGGAAAGATGTGAGGTTATCTGGATAACCTGTTACCTGCAACTTGGACAAAATTACTTTAGTCACTAAATCCTTTAACTGTGTCACAATCTGAACTGTGTTACTGTTTGAATGAATATATTTATAGTATTCAAAACTGTTTTGGAAGTATTTTGGATGTGTCTCTATTTCAACTTTTCTGTTTTGCAAATCAGAAAACGGTTACTGCTTTAGTAGGACCCTTCCAGCTAATAAGAGAACAAACTTGGCTTCATTAAGATTAATGGAGTGGGGAAACAAAGAGCAACAAGGAGGGCGTTGTAATGGCTCTCCTCTACATTAGCACCAAAAGGTTTACTTATTTGTGCTCTTGTAATTTAGGAGTGCCCTACAGCTGCACAGACTACTGAAGGTTTCCCTCAACGACACTGTCTACCTCAGCTGGGCCCCTACTGTCTCAGGTACAACACGTGCCTCCTGGAGAAGGAGCTCAAACAGCACCAAAGCCCCAGCTCTGAGGGAGCATGTTCTATTGTTACTTCAGTGTGAAGAAAATGACAAAAGGAAGAAATTGTTTTTCATTATTTGTTTTTTACTGTACCAAGAACTCATTTTTAATAATCTCAAGAGTCATTATTCAAAGTGAAGTATTTGCCTTCTAGTTCCATAAATAATTTCTACACCTACAATTTGCTTCAGTCAAATGAAAGCAGTAATAAAGTAAATGCTGTTTTAAACTTACCTACTATACTTTGCTACAACTGTATAATGTTGAAAAGTTCAGGTTGGGAGCTGAGAATACATAATTCTGCTGTATGTGAGTCTCGTGAAAACGCTGGGGCAGGTACTCCAGGAAGTAATTTAGTAGTCATCATGTAGCAAAGATTAGAATAGTTATCAAACAGCTGTATGTATTAGAATCATAGAATAGAATGGTTTGGGTTGGAAGGGACCTTAAAGATCATCTAGTTCCAACCCCCCTGCCATGGGCAGGGACACCTCCCACTAGAGCAGGTTGCTCAAATAGCCATCCAGCCTGGCCTTGAACACCTCCAGTGATGGGGCATCCACGACCTCCCTGGGCAACCTGTTCCAGTGCCTCACCACCCTCACTGTAAAGAATTTCTTCCTAGTATCTAACCTAAATCTCCCCTCCACCAGCTTAAAACCATTGCCCCTTGTCCTGTCGCTACTCTTCTTTGTAAAGAGTCCCTCTCCGGCTCTTCTGTAGGCTCCTTTCAGGTACTGAAAGGCCGTTATAAGATCTCCCCGGAGCCTTCTCTTCTCCAGGCTGAACAACCCCAGCTCCCTCAGCCTGGCTTCACAGCAGAGGTGCTCCATCCCCCTGATCATCCTTGTGGCCCTCCTCTGGACCCGCTCCATCAGGTCCATGT